>NW_026857651.1:0-297283 GCF_026571515.1 Ruditapes philippinarum
TAGCCCGCTACACTGCTAGCCCGCCCACTTCACACTGCCAGTTAATGTATCATAACGTTTTTATGTTCAATCAATAAAGTTTTAGATTTTGGCCCGCTGGCCCGCCAGCCCGCCCAGTTCACACTGCTAGCCTCCTACACTGCTAGCCCGCCCACTTCCCACTGCCAGGTAATGTATCATAACGTTTTTATGTTCAATCAATAAAGTTTTAGATTATAGCCCTCTGGCCCGCCAGCCCGCCCAGTTCACACTGCTAGCCCGCTACACTGTTAGCCGCCCACTTCACACTGCCAGGTAATGTATCATAACATTTTTATGTTCAATCAATAAAGTTTTAGATTTTATCCCGCTGGCCCGCCAGCCCGCCCAGTTCACACTGCTAGCCCGCTAGACTGCTAGCCCGCCCAGTTCACACTGTTAGGCCCGCTAGGCTGCTAGCCCGCCCAGTTCACACTGTTAGCCCGCTAGACTGCTAGCCCGCTCAGTTCATACTGTTAGCCCGCTAGACTGCTAGCCCGTTAGCCCGCGTACTTCACGGACATGCAGCATTAGTGGATAAAACATTTGATTATTTCCAGGTATTTCTTTTTAAATATATGCCTATATGTAATTAATAACGTCGTACAATGGGTGACTGACATGCACAAACATGGTAATCAAGGTTTGTAAAATAAAGTAAGAAAAAAAAATGATATAATCATATGTGATTCTAAAAGAATCTATTTCATTGTAAGGCATTGAGGTATATTTACTACTTCAAATGTCATCGACAATCTGACATACCTATAAAAAGAATATAATAACAGACGTTTTGGAAAGATATTTGATTAGTTATAGCAACAACATGTTAACTATAAATAGCAAAACAAAATACACACGAACATTTCTAAGTATCTATGTCGCATATATCTACAATATTTTCGTATTTCTTACAGAAAGCATAGTAACTGGTCCGATAAAAGAACTGTACGTACAAATTTTGGTTCCGTACGGTCGTGATGCGTTTTCATGCTCGACTGATCAATATATTCTCTACGCATTGGTAATTAGTTATACCCCGGTCACATATTCACGGAATACACCCACGGAAGAGCTACGGATTAATTCCGGCATCGTCCGTAGCTACCCGTACTGGTCAGTAGCTCTCCGTATTGTAACCGTAATCAATCGTAGTAGTCCTTGTATATCCGTAGCGATCCTTGACAATTTTTGAACATGCACAAAAATTTGCTACGGAAAAATCAACCGTAGCGTATCCCTAATAGTCCGTATTAATCCGTACTGAAACGTACTGGTCCGTACGAAAACCGTAATAGTCCGTACTGATTCGTAGTCCACCAACTTGTCAAGGATTTCCACGGTTTGGTACGGAGAACTACGTATTTGTACGGTTACCCTACGTATAAGCTACGGTTTTAATACGGATTAATACGGCATTGTCACGGAAAGCCACGATCGTAATACGTTGTACTACGGAGAGGCAAGGATTAGCACGGTTTTATACGGTTTATTGCGTTGCAACACGAAACTGTACGGAATGGTACGGCCCACCACTGTTTAGTACGGATGAATAAAGTATCATGTACTTTTTCAAGGGTATAAATACTACCTTCTTGTTAAAAACAAAGATATATATTTTCAGGAACATTTAATAAATGATAATTGCCATTTACTGGCTGCAACTTTATATTGAAATGGCTCAGAATGCAGAGGCAGTGGTCGAGCTGCTTGATGACATGCATAGAAGTAAATTTATATTAATATCGTACTACAATTCATAAGAAATAGAATAACATTTAATGTTACATATTTTACAAAAATTGGATCGTGAAAATGGAGTAAATATGTACATAAAACGAAGTGTCTCATTAGCCTTGGACACTGGCCTTTGAGTGATAATAAGATTTAGATAATAAGATTAATTAACAAGCTTTTTACATATTTTAAAAATATAAACATCACGATAATTAATGTAATTGTGAGATGAACAGGAAATCTTAAAAGTTAAAGAGAATCAGTATTGATCAACATTTTTCATAAATGATTCCATATCTAATCAGGTAAGAGAAGACAGACGAGATGTTGGACTAGAGATGGGCTTTTACGAAGACCGCTTCATGTTTAGTATGAGGCTCAAGTATGGCCGAACTTGTTGAAGATTCAGCGTCCTTCAAGAAATTCACTTTAATTGGACTTGATGTGTCTCGGGGTTCGGACGCGATTAGACTGAATCCTCTCCGCCAAAATCATTGAACGCTGCAATTCGTTTTCTAGGTGTTCTTTTCTTTTGAGGCATTTTGAAAATGAGCAAGCAAGAGGTTGTGGACGGATGTATTAGGTCCGTATAGATCCGTGGCAATTCGTTCTTCTCCGTATCAATACGTTCTTCTCCGTATCAGACCGTACTTATTCGTACTAACCCGTGCTTATACCGTAGCAGACCGTAGTGTATCCGTAGTGCGTCCGTCCTGATTCGTGTCGCTCCGTATCAAACCGTGTTGGTCCGTAACAATCCGTGTCTCTCCGGGGGCTTTTGGTGGTAAATCCGTCGGACTCCGTACTCATACCGTTGTGTGTCCGTACTGGAACCGTAGCGGATTACGGAATTTCCATTTCCGTAGTAATCCGTGAACGATTTAGACCGTAGCTCTTCCGTGGCATTATCCGTGAATATGTGACCGTGGGCATTACTGGCATGGTGAAAAGCATTTTCATTTAGTGAAAAGTTAACTATACTAGTATCATACATAAATTATGCGTATGGTCACATCATTCGAAATTTGATATAAGGAAGGATATTTCTCATTCCATATACTGATACAAGAACATTAAGAAGACTATCTTAATCGACATGTGTTTCTAGACACAACTGCAAAATGAAAATTGTGGAATGTGTGTGACATGCCAAATTTAACGAAGGATCGAAGGATCCGTTAGACACACATGACAGGGCATATTGACCTACTGAATGTTTTCCCTGATTATGAAAGATGTTGCCTGAGTATAGTCTTGAGCCAATAAATAGTGTATTTGAAAACTGAGTATGATATTTAGCAGGGAAGGACATTTTCACCCAGAAATTCCACTTGTCAGCTAGATATTTAGAGAGAAAACCACGTACATGATTAAGATTTTATAATGATTTTATAAGAAAGTTTTATAAAAACAGAAACACCAAAAAGAGATTTTACATTAATTCCAATATTCAGCAAGACTTTGTGTAAATAGTAAGTGAGT
Source organism: Ruditapes philippinarum (assembly GCF_026571515.1). NCBI lineage: Eukaryota > Metazoa > Mollusca > Bivalvia > Venerida > Veneridae > Ruditapes > Ruditapes philippinarum. The sequence continues at coordinate 3,238 of NW_026857651.1, forward strand.
GAATTAACATACATGTACATATAGCATTTAAATTAAAATATATGACAATATACGATATGTAAGCAAGGTGAGTGCCGTCGGTAATCAATAACCCATCCATCCTATCCCCCACCCACCCCCGAAAAAGAAAGATAATTTATGGTTTATATGTTAAGATAATTTATGGTTTATATGTTTAAGTAGCTGTTAGCACTGTCAAATTATCGGACTTTTTGTGACGTACAGACATCTTATCGCACCAAAACCCGACGTATACATAAATATTTTGACAACAATACGTAAATATATATCTTAGCACAGTAGTTTCTGCTACCAGCTCAATAATGAGTATTGACGTACTTTGTAAGTAGAAATAGCAAAACACATTTACTATACTGGCTTTAATCTTATGACTTTGTCACGGACACAAATCAGTAACTGCCAAGTTACCTTCACTAACTTTTTAGCTTTTAGCTCACCTGAGCTTGCTCCACTCTGTACAAATAAGCTACCTGAGTGAGCAAATGGTCACTCGTATGAATGTGACCTGGCTCTGTTATGGTGGCCTCTTTTAGGGTCATTAGTCCTGTTAGTTTTGTAAACGTCTATAGTAATGCTTAGCATACACTCTTACGTTAGATTCATATGTTTTCCCATACACGTTAACATATAATAATAAACCCTAAGAGTAGCCCATTGGTTATAATTTATTTAACTTAAGCAGAGGACAATATAAGATAAGGTTGTGCTTTTACAAGTGTTGGAGCATTATAGTTTTCAAGTAAAATATCTTTGGCAGACAAGTTACTTCATTATATTAGAGAAAAACTAAATTAAATAAATAATCAATTTCACAGAAGTTCATCAGACAAATTGCTACAGCCAAAAAAAATTGTTTTGGTTGGGGTTTTACATCACGCCAACACAATTAATGGAAATATAGAGACTTTCAAGCTTTATTGGTGAATTATTTCAGGCATAAAGTATACAGACATTTCTTCTCTTGATTGTTTTATATTATTTTTATATTCAGTGTATTTGCAAACTAAGTTTATTGTTCTTATTGTTTATTGATCAGACGTGGGCAGCAAATAATGATTTTTTATTTTAGGAAACAATTGTCAAATTGTACTAAGTTACAATTTGCAATCAAAATGTTGAAAGTTTGTCAAGATCTAATTATCATATATTTCTCAATAAGGTACGAAGAAAATACATTCACTATAGGTCGCAAATAACTTGATAATATTCGCCGATAAAAGGCGTTAAACCTGTGTAATAATTCTGTACCATATAAGAAAAAAACACATTTTCTGGCGTTACCGCGAAGCACAATTCACGTACATCGGCGTTACCTCATAAAAACGGCTTGAATCACATTTTATCAGTTTATTTTCAATTTTCTATATCACAAGAAGTTAGGTTTATGTCACTTGCCTACCGAAAATCGAAATTATACGGTATAATATGCATTGTTGTACTTATAAGAGCCGACAAAAAGCCAAAATCTCGCTCAAAACGGTGGTCAAGCCATCATTTTCACGAATGATCTTGAAAAGTAAACAATTTCGTGGAAATAATCTTGATGAGGGATAAAGAGTTATATCTTTGCAGCCGTATGCGGCTATTGATTTTTTTCAGTTCGGTTATATAAAAAATATGTTGGCCAGTTTTCTTACCGCGTTGGAAATCCTGTCAGGTATCCGCCATTTATTGCACAATTCTGCGTTACTTATTGCACGAATCGTGCGTTATTTTCACATTCCGGCGTTACTGGATATGCACGGTATTCTCACTTTTTTAGACTAGCTGAAAAAAAGGATTGAGTGTCTATCGCTGTCTATTCATCAACAACCAATAGAAAGCAATGTTTAATGAAACATTAGATTTCATCTATAACAGCACTTTTTGTCATTTACCCCGTCTGGAAAAAATAATTGTATGCTTGTATGTATGAGTGGAAACTTAATAATGATAAGTCTTTTAAAAAAAAAATGACCTTGGGAATTACTCGGAATTGGGTTGTTGAAGGAGGCTGACTATATGTCTGAAATAAGAGCAAATCCCTGAACTCCGTTATTCGAAACTGTTTCTCTTTTATAAGAATCATATACATATTTATAAAGGTATTATACTATATGAATTACACACACATATGATATAAAACATATGTTCTTTGAGTCATTGTAAATATATTAAAAGCAATTAAATGATAATTTTCATAGAAGAAATTAGTACTAAATTGTCTTAATAAAAGCAAATTTAAATAAAAGTAATCGATTTATATCAAGTTTTTAGCAATTCTGTAAAGAAAGTGATTTTCTAGCAGAATAATGATATTTTTATTTCTCAATCCTATATAACATTATTAATGAATAATGAATAAAACACGAACAACAAAGAATGAAAACCATGAACAGATTTCTTTTAATAATTTTGCTTACCTGAAATAAAATCAAATCCCTGAACTCAGATATTCGAAACTGCCGATTGCAGGGTGCGGTTATCGGACAGTTGTGCCGAATTTGGAAGCCTGGATGTAATGCTTGACCAATGAACAGAAGCAACATGTTGTGAGTACCAGGTAATGTATGTGGGGAGGCAATTTGTAGATAAATTATTAAAGGAGTAAATTATGAATGAACAGAATATATGATAGTAAGTGTATATGAGCCGTGTCACGACAAAACCAACATAATGCATTTGCGACCAGCATGGATCCAGACCAGCCTGCACATCCGCGCAGTCTGATCAGGATCCATGCTGTTCGCTTACAAACCCTATAACAAGTAGAGAAACAGATGCCGAACAGCATGGATCCTGATCAGACTGCGCGGATGCGCAGGCTGGTCTGGATCCATGCTGGTCGCAAACCCATTATGTTGGTTTTGTCGTGACGCGGCTCATATATGTTTGTTTAGAAGGCCGCCAATGTATGAGAAAAATGTATTAATAAAGGAATATATTATACTTAAGAAAGAAAAATCTATCAAGAAATAGTCCTGTTAAATTGTTAAATGAAATATACAATATTGCTACACTGTATTATAAGGTTCAGCGGTTGTGATAGTTTCTGTTTATTTTGTTACATCTTTTCTTTGAGGTATTCATACTTTGAAATATTATACTATATATATATACAAATAAACAAACTTATATGTGAATATTTATAGCAATACAAAAAAAGAAGAAAAAACAACAACAAAAAAGCTGGACAAATCTAAGAATTTAATCAAGGATCAAGATCATTTGTTTGGTGTGCACTGCATAACTCCGAGTATATACTCGTACACACTATATATATATGTCGGCAATTGACCAAATTGACTAACAGAGTGTTTATGACTGGACACTCAGAAGGGGACAACATAGCTCCAATTAACAAAGATTTAGTGACCTTATTTTTGTTTAACCAGCTTTTTGAAGATAATATACTTTTTGTTTTGATAGAAAAAACAACAAGGCAGGTCATCTAGCCCTCAGCCACCCCCCCCCCCCCCCCCGACGCGTGGATCTGTGCTTGTGGAAAAACAATTTATCAAATATCTGTAACATGATTGAAATTTAGAGTGGATAATCAGTGTATCTATGGCATGTTAAAGGTTGCGATAATTAATAAATTAATTTTTTGTTCTATATCCAATATTTATATTGTATAACTCTATTTTTATATTCTATACCATAACATTTATTCAATCCTGCTGAATATTTGTTCATCATAAAAAATATTTGTGTGCGATAATTTTCTATATGTATATTCTATATTTGAAAATATATATTGTATAATTAAAATTTCCAGATGAATTGTGGTAAAAACCGTTATAAGCGCAGTTATAGCCTTGTTCCTCTGAAAAGAATTTAGATGTTGCAGTTATTGTTATTGTTGCAAAATTAATAATTATGTCCTTATTTTGAAGAACCTTACGTAATGTAATTAACACACACACAAAATATAATACTCGTACACAAAAATGACAAATTTTCATGTATTTTGAATGTTTTCCGGAATATAATCGTTCTGAAAGTCAAAAAGACCCAGACATGCATTAAGGGTTTAGTGCCCCTATCAAAGTAAAAAATTTAAATAAAGATATGGGTTTATTTTCACAAAATTGAAAGTTTTTTTATTAATATTCCATGCCTTTCACTCATTTTTCACATCACTAACAGAAGGGACTGGAAAATTTGTTTTTATAGATTTGCTGCATGGCAATGCTCTTGGGGATGTTCGTACCTTCGGAAAATTTTCCCCCGAGGCAACAATGGACATCAAAACAGTCTTTTTCCGCAAAGGGGAAATTTAAAATTCTCTGTATAAACCTTTTTGTGGAGTCTCATTTTTTAATAAATTTTTAAACATAGAAAAATACAAAACCCCTATAAACACATTATTTCTAAAATTTTTTTATTTTTTGCCGATTTTGATAACAAAAATTTGGGGAGTCTGTTTATACCAAACATGTTTATGTGCGTGAGGCATTCAACTTTGTAATGAGATAACTTAAATATTTCGAATGAAAAGTTGAGAACAAAAATGTGTAAGACAATATTTTATTGGGCTACAAAATTGACATAATACGCATTGAAAAATATTTTGAGGAAGGTAAATGATCGTGCGATACTACATTTTAGCTGTGAATACGAAAACGTTTTTTTCACTAAACATTTAAGCTGTTGTGTTTGTATTAAAGTCATGCAGATCATTTTAAAGAATATTTTCCTTGGTTATATCTCACGTTAAGTTATGGTGAAACAAAAGAAAAATAACAAAGAAAAAAACTAAACTTGTTACATAAGGAAATAAAACCCATCTTTTTTACAAAAGAGACACCTGGCTATGTTTTGTTTTTCTATAAGCAAATAACTTTTGAACTAATTAATCAGTGTACACGTTAGACTTTGTGCTATATTTCTCTTACATTCAATATTTGTACTTGATGTTATTTTCACAACTTTATATAAAGACAATAGTACTTAATATAGTACAATTAATTAGCTTAAATATCCCCTAAATCCTTGGTAAAAGCACATAGCTATATTTGATATATAAGTCTCTTGCGATCCTTGTGCCAAAAACCAGCACTCATAATAAGCCATGCAAGATACTCCCAGGTCATCCAATATAAAATTCATTGCACCCATTGCATATTAATTAATACATACATTTTTATATGTAGATCTACAATTATTATAATATGGAATGTTTTCTCTTTAATTTTAAAAGACTTTCCCTATATTATATGATCACATGCTGTACACTCTTTGACCTTAAGCGCAATGAGTTTTTGTTTATAAATAAAAAAAAATGAAACAATCGCAACTGTCAATCTTCGGATAAAATATTCAAATACCTACGCAGTTGTCTCCCTTTGATTACAGAGACGCTTACAGACATTGATGATAAATAGGTAAAAAATAAATAAAATTGGAGCATTTTCAGATTTTAAAATGGTCAATGGTCCAAAAATAAAGTATCCATATCAACCTGCAATAGGTGTGAAAACGGATTTTGAAAATTTGCTTCAGAAGTTTTCTTCTGCAGGCACTGTACGCTATGAAAAGTTTGCAGAATGTTGGAGAGAATTAAACATGTCCTGCTACTGCGCTGGGAGACAAACAATCAGAGAAGCAAAAGAGGTTTGTTGATATTTTTTCAGTTCATAATAAATTCATAAAGTATGTTACGGATGAGCAGTGAATTAGTATATCGCGAATATATGTGACATAAAAAGATGTGCCTGTATATTCGGATAGACCAATTTCGTATAGTATTGTTGGATCTTGGTTACAGGGCTTTTTTGCACTATATAATAGCTGCTTTATAAAGGCCCCTGTCCAAAAATAAGGAGGATCTTTAACAAATCCAAAATGCTGGCTTCACAAATTGTAACAATTGAAAGAAAATTATGTTTCATACCCGTACGAAAAAGATAGCAGGATTCCGCCTAATATAAGCAGGAAAACGCTTAAAATTTCCGTGTATATAAGATTTTCCTGCTAATTTAAGACGGACACGGAATTTTGTAAAAAATCCTGCTAAGCAATTTCATATTCCGCCTAAGGCTTAGGCGGAAAATATGGGATGAGCAATAATTTAGACGGGTTTTAGGACTTAGAATTTTGTCAGTTATTTGTTAACAGGAATTATGTACTTAGACTTTCTTGTTAACCAGAAAATTGAAACTTAGAAATTTTACTAGATAGATTTCTGAATTTGGATTTGGATGAAATTTCTGCAGATGACAGGTATATTAATAATCGAATTCGATTATTAAGTGATGCACAACAATTATTTTGCTGCTTTTATTCATTGTTGATTTTCAAAACTAAAATATTGTTGTGGAAACAAACTAAAATTTGTACAAACATAAATATATATAATTATTAGTTGATAAAAAAAACTCTACAACAAAACTAAAACTTAACAAACATATTATATAATGATGTTGTGATGACTTTTGCATAGAATATATTTCACTTTGTTAAATTTGGGTAATAAACTAAACTCATATATTAAGCTTTTTAATGTAATATAATTAAAGTTTGAGTAATATCCTGAAAATTTTCTTATCAACCGGATAAAACCGCATAAATAAATACTGCCCTCTAGTACCACTCTGCTATGATTTAACACCACCGACCTGATTAACACACAGGTCAGATCGTAAATTCTGCTACAGTCCAGATTGGGTTCCATGCGATTTTTTGGGGGGAAGCAACAGTTACTTTGTACATTTTATATGATGAGTCTGTTCAGAAGGACTTTGCAAAGTTTTTTTTAAAGATATTTATTATGAATTTTGGATTCTTTTTTCCATTTATTTTCTGGTATTTTTATATAATTGTGAAAATAAAACGATGGGTTGGATTATCCCTGTTTTACCATCATATCATGGACTTGTCCATAATTTGAAATCTATAGGAAATATGGGTCAGCAGAAGCTTAGACAGTGGAAATAAAGCAAATAACAAAGGATTTATTGATAGTTAAAAATTGTGGTGATAATATATAAGCAATTTTTGAGATAATATTTTGTTTAAAGTGTAAGGATTGAATATTTTTGAATTTTTCAAAAAGAAAAAAATAAGACTTATAGCCTTGTGAATGAAATGACAATAATCTGGATATGCGGCAGTTGTAAATGAATTTTGAATGCTACATTGACCTTGGATAAGAAGATAAATACCAAATCATAAAAATTCAGGTAAGTAACTTTTGGATACATTTAAACAATGAAATTATATTTCAAATAAATAAAATAATTTTGCATTAAGTTTGAAGAGTAAATTTGTAACACTAAGTTTGGTTGTATGAATTATAGTTTAAATGCATGTAAATTATAACTGCATACAATGACAAGAACAATAATATAAGATATTAGTGGTGGCAGTGTTTTACTGATGACTGTTTTGTGTTTTTCAGGATATGTCTCAAGCTGGTGTAAAAAGAATGGGAGGGGAGGAGTAACGGACAAGGATATTAACGATACCATAAGTTAAAGCAGATCAGATATGCTTGGAATAAAAATGAAAACAACTGGCTGAACAAAAAAACATTTACAGTGAAATAAAATGAAATAATTTGCCATGGATTAAAACAATACAATAGCAGTGCAATAAAAAATATAACTCGTGTTTTCTGTTTTGTGTGTGACTCTTTTACGTACTGTACATGCACCCTAATGTAGAAAACATTATGGTAAAGCTCACAAAAATAACTTAAAAGCTTTGTAATTGTGATCACCTATTGTCTGTCTGCAATTTTGGATTCCAATTATTCTTTAATGCAGCTAAAAAATAATGTTGTATCCATCCATAATTCAGCTTTATTAGTGTACTATCACAAAATTGAATAACTTATTTCCTTAGGCGGATTTTTTGCTAGTATTCCTTAGGAAGAATTTTCTCCTGCTAGTGATTTTCTAAGTAGGTATTTTTTTCCTGGTTAAAATATTTTAGGCGGAATTTTTTCCGGCTAAGAATTTTCCTAAGGCGGAATTTTCTCCTGCTAGTGCTTTCTTTAAGCTGAATTTTTTCCTGGTTAAATTTTCTAAGGAGGATTTTTTTCCTGCTACCCTAACTGTTTTCCTCCTAAGAAAATTTGCATATTTCGCAGCGTATTCCTGCTTATAGGAGGAATCTGTGATATGTAAACCTGAAATGCCTTAGACGGATTACGCCTAGTAGCTAGGCGGAATTTCTGCTTTTTTCAGGGCGGAAGTTTTCGTACGGGTAGTCTAATGTTGAGGGAAAGATCGGCGGCACGAAATACCCAAATATACCCAAATACACCCAAATATACCCAAATATAGCAATATTTAATTTTGTTTGTATAAAATATAGATTATAATGAGAAATAAATAAATATTTATAAAAATAATATTACTTTGTCTGCTTTAACTTTCATTCACTCCATTGAAATGGGCAGTTTATATGTCAGAGCAACAGATAAGCTTTAAAAGTGAATTGGGTATTACTCCATCATTTCCTTTGGAATTGGGTATTGGCTCCATTTAATTGGGTATTCCAAAACTCGATACCCTATGATTTCAAGAGCAATTGGGTATTCAATTATGAAGATATGAATTTTATGGTTTCAATATCAATAAAATTAAATTTAGATATCTTAACTGTTTTAAAAAGAAAATAGGATTAACAATTTACTAGAACTTTTCACAATTGTTTTATTTTTATATAAAATGCTCATGTTAAATTTCATAATATTTTTAACAAGTTCATTTTCTGACTGATTTTTGATTATTTGCGACTGTTTTGTTTCAAATCATTTTCACTTTATACGACGCCATATTGCTTTTCAAAGCGTCTATTGATACAGCTGGGACCTACTTATTGACGGTCTCCTCAAAATCAACGGTCTCTGCCGGTCTGTAAAGACCGTCAACCTGAGTAGACAAATCGACGGTCTCATGCTTAAGTCTGTCTTTGGAGACTGGGGACCGTCGAAGACCGGAGACCGTTGATTAGTTAGCATTGATTCGGGAATATTCGGATATCATGCATATCGATATAATTTGTCCAAAACTACGAGTGTACGACAGATTAATTTTGCGGTGATAAAAATGACAATACGCACGGGTTTTTAAGACAATTGCGTATTTTATTTTTTTTAATGGGTTTTGATACGCATTCTTAAAAAATCAATTGCGTATTTTATAAAATTAATTGCGTAAATACGCAAATACGCACCTTATCTGTTGCTCTGGATGTTGTAAGAAAATAAAGTTGTGACATTTGCTTATCTACTATATAGGTTCTTTATGAATGTACTTGCAATTTTAAATCAAGATATGATATTTGTTGTCTACAATTACATTTTTAAGATGTAATTTTGTTGAAATTTCATATCATATACAAGTGTCCACGTTATTTAAAAAAATAGCTTTAATGGTTCAAAACACAATGATAGGAAAAACTATATTTGGGTATGTTTGAATATATATTAGTGAAAGTGTATATTGTATTCGTGATTAAAACAGCCCTTTTTTAGCATAAAACATTTATTTTTAGTATAATTGGGCAATATTTGGGTATATTTGGGCAATATTTGGGTATATTTGGGCAATATTTGGGTATATTTGGGCAATATTTGGGTATATTTGGGTGTATTTGGGTATATTTGGGTATTTCGTGCTGCCCGGGAAAGATATTCCAATCAGAACCGCAAACATGTATCAGATATTTTTTCCTGCATATTCTATTATATTTTATATTCTTTAACTTTATTAAACAATTTACCGTGGAAATTATGTCATTACACATACATGTAACTATTTTCTCACAACAGCGTAAGAAATTACAATTTCATTCTTAACGGCAAAATTACATCATCCTATGCATGCCATTGTGTAGCATGCGACTTATCTGCCCCCCCCCCCATCCCCACCCACATGCCAGATTATATTTCCAGCACAAACACCTGTCTGATATGCAAGTATAAAATTTCTTGCATCACAAAATAATATTACAACAAGATTATTTGGGGGCAGTGTCTCTTTTAAATACCCTAAAAGAGTCCAAGTAATTTTCAACGGCAATGTATGTTCTGGCTGTAGAAACCAGCGTTATCGCTGTCCGAACAATATTATGAGAAGCCTTTAATAACTTTTCACTTTAAGTCTTATCAATGAAAATTTAAAATTATATCATGAAGTTGAACTTTACATAAAATTTAAAAAAAAAATTACTCCTACTGTTTTTGATGCATTAGATTTATGTATATTACAAGAATTGTATAAGTTTTCATTGTGTATATATGAATAGTTAGCCATTAAAAGACATTTTTCTCATATGAAAATGTAGGAATCTTTCTGGGAGAATGTTAAATAAAAAGTATATACAAATATAGATATTCAAATTTTACCTATAAAAGATAAACAAGATAAATGCAAAAATGCCCAAACCATATACAATTTTAATCCAAATGAATATTTTTTTTTCTAAATAAATATAAAGTGGGATGAATTGTCATTAAAATTTGGCAAATCATCATTAAAATAAAAGTGGGACGAAACATCACTTAAGTTGGGTGAGTTGTTATGTGTTGAATGGTTGTATTAGTTACCTGCTGGGTAGTTGGGAGTTTCTGACTTAAGACAGGCATCAATAACAGTTGCCGTTAGACCCAAACAGTGTCAGTGCAAATTTCTTAATCCCAAAACAATGTTAATGATGTTATGATGTATAAATTTTTGTTGCAGTTTGTTGAGCAGTGTTTCAATATAGCATCGCAGTTCTGGTTACCACCGTCATCGTTTCTTGTGAGAGCAGGAGCACTTTACCTTTTATATGGACTTTATAACTATCAGCTGGTTCAACCAAAAGTAAAAGTATGGTTCATTTTACGTTCTTTAAATACATACATTTAATTCTTCTGGTGGTATTTCTTGTCTTAAAGACCCATTATGCCTCAGAAATCATTTTTATTTCTCAAAAAATTTCCATTTTTGCATCTTGTTACAGTTTTCAAAATAAGAAATGCCACATAGGTAACTATCTTTGATTTCTTTTGCTGGGTATAATCATAGTGAACGGTTATTTTGTATTGAAAACAAACTACTACTTTGTTAACATTTTGCTATCTTTAATGACAGATTACTGCATATTCTGTGAAACTTTCTTCAGTCATTTAACGTCTAACATGCCCTAAAATCCATTATTTAAACAGTACTTAACACATTTGACATTTCTAATGTTTGAAACATATATATTGATGCAAATTTATTGAAGATCTGTGGAGTTACAGCTCCTGATTTAACAAAAATCTAGACATTTTAGACTTGGATCACTGTCTTGTGTAACTTTTAAACTATAAATATTATCTTTACTTGCACTAGCCATTGTACAGATTTTTGTGTCAAAACAGTGAAATGTTAGGGCATCCCTATCCTATGGACTCATTTCTAGTTGCCAACATACATGTACATGTAGTTAATGATTTATTTCATCCACCTTATTCTAAATACCTTTTCTTTTTCAAGTGCGGTTTTTAAGAATGTATTCTTATTAAGTATTACTTCAAGGAGGTCTTGTTAGTTAGTTATAACTTTTGACTCAACTGAGCTTAAACTTAAGTACTTTCATGAAACGCACAAAAAGGTACTTACTCAGTTGAGTAGGTTATTCGACTTAAGACATAATTTGAGTTATATTATGAGTAATAACTTAAGATTCTTTGTGAAACCGGGGCCTGTTCATATTTCATTATCAACTTATGGTAATTGTGCACACTTTTTACATACAGCTTTTCTATGCAATTGTTTTAAAGGTTAATGTGATAAATGAATCTTGTAGTTGTTACTACTAGTAACTTAAAACTTACCATAGGATCATTTGTAGGACTTGTTCAATATACCTTTATGAAACAATATATCCAGTAAAGTCTAATATGTGTATATTTTTTCAATGTTTGCTATTATTTTTATAAAGATCCGAGCCACACCTGATCAATGGAAGGAAATAGTCGAGTTCCAGAAAGAAGCTCGAGAACAACAGCATCTGGATCTGGATTTTGTCTTCCAGAAACTGTTGTTGGAAAAAGCATTTCAGTTTGTTGCTACTCCTGAAGAGGTTTGTTTTATGGCCTTTACTCTGTGTATTCTCATTTAGGTATTGTTAGTGCAACTTTAGCTTAGAAGTTAAGATTTCTTGACTTTGAGTGCTCGCATTTAATTTATCTATTTGAATTAGGTTATGCTGGTGCCTTCCAGGTCAGGGTTTCCTCATATTATATATGTGACTGCAGACTGCAATAATTAATGGAGAGTCATATGCAGTACTTTTTCATCACCATGTTTATGTGAAATCACCATGTGTTTAAAAAAACAACAAAAAAACACACATTCTTACACAAAAAAACTCCAATTATATCATATTGAATAAAATGCTTTTCCACCTTTTTGAAGGAGAATGGGATGTGGATCAGTGTTGTGTTGGAGTCAGTGTAAGACTGTGGAAGTGTAGAATGTATCTTTCTCATTATCTCTTCATTATTCATTCTTCAGGATGAAAAATGTATATCGCTGTCCTATAACTTTAAATCTGGCATGATTTCTACTGAAATATGGCCCTTTTTTGTATTCAAATAGAATTCCTGGCTATGATAATTCATACCAGTGACCAGTGTTACTATAGGCTATGGCAGTATTCACCTGAAATTTTACATTCATAAATACTTAAGGAAATTCCTACAATTATGATTGTAAATACTTTTGTTTAACTACATGTACTTATGTGAGAAATTTATTAGAGATATATGTAATGGTAAGTTTTGTTGGAGGCAACGTAGTGTATTGAATAACTCACCAGTATAAAGTACCATATTTATTTGCATGTAAGACAGACCTATTATGACAGGGGTAATTCTTTTATTTGGTTGTCTGATCGCTGCAGGTTTGACCAAAACCCCCATTTTTGTCCCTTTTGCACTATCAGTCATAATTTATAGAGACTAAATGTGCTGTGAATTCACTTATTTTTTTGCGCATGGACTTTTTTTGTTTTGTGCTTTAACATTCCTTTGGGTTCTTTAATTTGTTCTTAAATTTGTGAATTGTCTATTTTTGTTGTAGATAATATAATGCAATTAAATGTTACAGCTGACAAAATGAAGTTCGTGAGGATTCTTAATTTCGTGGATTGATCTATCCATGAAAACCAGGGGTTTATATGTGGAGTTGATTCTGCTTATCTGAAATAATGCAGGGAGGGGAACCTGAGGACTGGTTCCACCAGTAAAGCTGGAAAAATTGTCATATGACCTTTGCAGTGTTTTGGCAGGACTGAAAACCAACACCTAAACCTCCCCAAAGAAAGGCAAAGGTAACATGTCAGTTTTTCATGAATATGAAATTTCCCCCAAACTTGCATTCACACGATAATTGCCATTTTCCCATACAGAAGGCAAAGGCCACATTTTAAGTTCATTTAAAAGCAACCCTACTGATATATGGCTTTTTTTGTTTTACAGGCAGGCCACAAATCAAAAGGTGTTGAAGACAGCAAAATTATTCCCGATAGTATGAAGGAAGAAACTAGCATGTTAGATGAGATCTTTTCAAGCTCAAGTTTAAATGTAAGTATTTTTAGACACAAACATGTGGCTCTTGGATGTCATTATAATCGAAGCATTTTGAAAGTTTTGCTGGAGATTTGTAGAAAAAAGTGGTCAGATTTTGTGTTAAAGACCAACTCCGAATAAAGACCACCCTGTAAATAAACACCACCATTTAACAAGCCTTTTTTTATAAACTCTAAATAATTATATAGAATTTGTGAACCATCAAATATAATGTGATATTCACTGGCAGATGACATATCCCTTCAGTCAATATGATTTTCTGCCGGTGAATATCTCATTATGGTTCACTAGTCAATAATTGTTTTAAATTATAATAGGGAATAGGCTAATTCATCTAGTGAATATTATACTACACCCAGTGAATATGATTTTATAATTTGTTTCTGTTTACTATTGTTCAGACCTATGAGATTGCAGCTATTTTTAGATCATATACATGTAATAAATAGCTTTATACACTGAAAGTTATAAATATTTCTGTTATATACATTTGTGTATATAAATATACTGCAGCAACTGGCGTTGGTACATGACCAGTATCAGAAGATGAAGTTGGCTTTAAATGGGGAAGATGCTTCAGAACCTGACACCTCTTTAAACATCGTACACCCTGACCTTATTAGTGGTATATATAAGTAAGTAACAGTTGAAAATTACATATATCTCTCATGAATTTTAACCAAAACTTCTGAAGGTTTTTACTTCAAATCTTTATACATGTGTTTTTGATTTGATATTTTGAGGTTACTTTTGAAGGCCCCATTACTCTTAACAAGGATTTTAACTGAATTATGAACAATTATGAACTGTTAGTGGTTCACCTTTGGTGTCGCTTTGGTCTGGAATAATGTACGATGGGGCACCTGACTTCTTCCTTAATCAGTATTGCTAGAATGTCACCATATGACCTCTTCTGTGTTATGTGATGCACAACCCTACACAAAAAAAATAAATATATAAATGAAACAGATACTTTAATGTAAGAAAATGTACACAGTTATTAAAAGAAAATAATTTATAGGACTTCAAACCAAAACTTAAATAAAACAAAATTCAGCAGAATAGATAAGTCATATGTCCTGCCCCAAGGGTGGATGTATCAATCTTGTTTAAAGCTGCATATTATCTACATATGAGTCAAAATATTTCAAGAAAATCAATCTTGGGGAAGATGTAATAAGATTTTAAGAAAAGTAAAAATATTCAAGATTCAGGTAATAATTTACATGTTACATGTATGTACAACTAATCATTGATCATTTTGAGCTATTTTTGCATATTTTGACCTCCTTTTGGTTATTTATGTGGATTGTAAGTGCCCCTTGCAATTTTTAGAATACATTCTTTGTTTACATAACAATAATTATTTCAAAATTTTCATGAAAATTAGCAAGAATCTGAAGGCATATTGCTTTAATAAATGATACTTTGAGTGGGACAGGTATATGGATAGCTTATATAGAAATATAGGGTGACTAATGTATATTTTGTATCCATTCCAGAACATTACAGACATATAAAGACAGACAAACTGGCTTTAAAACTCAAACTGTAAGTATTTCCATTTTCAATTTATACTTATAAGTTGTTAATTGTACACAGAAAGAATTTTTTTCATACTCGGTCACATTGAATCTTCAAGAGGTTCAGATAAGCATTTGAACTTAGGAGTATTTCACTGCCAGTTTTGTTTTTGAAAGGGTATTTGAAATTTGCAAATACACATCTTATCGGAGCTCTGAATTCTTCCATCGTTTTTTTTTAATGTAAAAAAAAACACATTGAAAAGATAAAATACTATTTTACTTTAAAGGGATATCTTACAACATTGTTTTAGTTGCATTAAATGCAGTGTTTAAGCTCACTGAAAATAGCAATGTAAATAGTAATGATGGTGATAAGTCCTGAAATTGTTTATTAATTATAAACTTAATAAACAAATAACAATTGAAATTTAATGTATTAATTATAAATATGTTTGAGATACCATATAAGTACTTATTTCTGCGGGCTTAATATTCTGCGATTTTTGTTAAAAAAAGGGGTTTTAAATTTCTGCGTATCTTATTTCTGCGGTGTCATCATTCTTGCATTGATGAGTTTTATTTCTGCGTTTTAACTAAGATACATGAATTTGTACAATATTTACCGATAAAAACAGACAACATTTCAAGATTTGATGATGTAACATTACTTCCATGACTGATAATATAAATTTGTCGTAATCAACATTTATCGGTCAATACACGTTAAAAAAACCCACAAGAAAACGTGCAATGACAAATTTTAATGAATATGAAGTGTGAAAATAAACAATAGCAAAATCGCACGTCAGCACAATATATTGTACAAATACATAAAAGGTATGTTTATAGCAGGTTTGAATGACAATAACAAACAAGGGTCATTTTTAGCTCGACTATACGAAGTATATGGAGAGCTGTCCTACTCGCCCCGGCGTTGGCGGTGGCGTCCGCATCCAGATTTCAGATTAAAGTTTTGGTGCAGTAAAATATTTTTCACTATAACTTTGTCATTTCTTAAGGTATCAACTTCAAACTTCAAATATATGTTCCTTATCATCAACCACATCTTATGTGACAAGGTTCATAACTCTAGTGCCAATATTTTTAGACTTATCTCCCCTTGAACTTAGAATTTTCCTTAAAAAATACTATTTTTTTACGGTTACTTCTTTATTTCTTAAGGGATAAACTTCATACTTCAAATATATGTTCCTTATCATCAACCAGATCTTATGTGACAAGGTTCATAACTCTTGCACCACTATTTTTGGGTTTATCTCCCCATGAACTTAAGAATTTTCCTTAATTTTTTTTATTTTTTACTGTTACTTCTTTATTTCTTAAGGGATCAATTTCATACTTCAAATATATGTACCTTATCATCATCCACATCTTATGTGACAAGGTTCATAACTCTAGCACCAATGTTGCAAGAATTATCTCCCCATAAACTAAGATTTTTTTACTAGAAAAATGTTATTTTTTACTATGACTTTTTTAGTTTTAAAGGTATCTACCTCAAACTTCAAATACTTATTCCTTATCATCAATTACATTTTATGTGACAATGTTCATAACTCTTGAAGCAATATTTACAGATTTATCTCTCTTTGAACTTAGGATTTTCTTTAAGAAATATTATAACTTCTTTACTTTTTAAGGTATCTACTTCAAACTTCAAATATATATTCTTATCATTACACACATGTTGTGTGACAAGGTTCATAACTCTAGCGAGACTATTTCTAGAATTATTCCCCTTGATCTTGGAATTTATGTTAACAATGTTATTTTTTTACAATAACTTAAAACATAATTATACATAATTGATTTTTCTTTCATAGTTTTGTCCTCCTTACTGCGTCCAGTATTTTATTAGTCGAGCTTGGCTGTCTCCTGTGACAGCTCTTGTTGTATCACCTGTCAAACTATAATAATTTTTCTTTAAAACTATTCACACAAAAAAACCCATCAAGCTTGGGGTGAGCGAAAATCATACAAACATGATAATTATTTATTTCAACAAAAAGAACAAGCAAAGTAAGTTTTTTCCCTAAAAAATTATTCACGGATACATAAAGAAAAAATCCCATCTACAAAAGCTGTTAACGATACATGGTAATGTAATTATACTATCCCTTAAGCTGAAATATTTCGACATATAAAATAGGAAAGGCTTAATTTTCTGCAGTTTTTAAATAGCAGAAATAAAATTCCGGCAGAAAAAAGTACTTATACAGTAATCATGATAATGTTTAACCTTTATGTTATTAGCAGCTTAAAAATGCAGATTAGCTAAAAAAATGTTTTAGTAAAATCTAAGAAAGCTACAATATTTAGGAGAATTAAAAAGGTTCAAGATTAAAGTAATAATTTACATGTTATGTTCACTGATGATTGATGTTTCAGCATTTATCACCTCATTTCTAGTTTGTTATTATTACAGTAAAGGCTGTTTTTGAATATTTTGACCTTGTTTCGGTAATTTAAAAGTGAGTTGGCACTGCTGATTGTAATGTGTATATTGCTTCCTTTTGGTTATTTTATACTTGTTTACTTTTAAATACATTTTCAATATTTTCATGAAAATTAACATGAATCTGGAGGCATGCTGCTGTAAATGTCTTAAATGGACTTATCCATCCTTCTGGACAAAACCATTTTTCAGTTTTTACGGAAAATGTTTAAAAATATATACAGACTGAATACTGAACAGTGTAGACCATGGTCAGACAGGATAGGTAACATGGGTAGAATTAATGGATTTTTTGGCATTCGCAATTTAAGGGTAATTCATGCCATGATCCCAGCATACATCTTGTCAACTTGTTCTAGTAGAATTATTGTTGTTTCTTTGAAGAGAGGTTTACAAAAGTAAAGCTTTTTTGTGTGTTATTGAATCAGATTTTGTTGTTGGACGAGAACAAAATAATCTGGAAAATGTCGTTTCATCTGAAACCATGGACAAGTAAAAGTATTTTTAACATTAGGAAAATCTTTAACCTTGGCTTGTTGGTTCACCAGATGTGAGAATCTCTTTTGAGTGCCACAATTTTAATACTGGTACTATTACTGGTTTCACCAGAAGCAGTTGTCAGGACTTGAAGTGCTTGTCTAGGTCCTGGAAAAGAGTTTTGACTTAAGTTACGTAAAAGCATAACAAGAAAAGAGGAAGCAAACATTAAAGAATTGTAGTGATACAATGTCCCCATTAATTTTCATTATTGCAGAAATATTCAAGACTTCAAACCACTTGCCTCTCACCGCTGTGGGTTTGAATCCCTACAGGGACTTTGGATTCTTTCATGTGAGGAAGCTATCCAGCTAGCTTACGAAACGTCTGTGGTTCTATTCAGGTGCCCTTTTGTGCATGAAATAATGCACAGATGGGCACCTGAGGTCTTCCTCCGCCAGTAAAGCTGGAAGATCGCCGTATGACCTATACTGTGTTGTTGTTATGTAAAACCAAATCAAACAAACAAACTAGTTCTGTTTCATTATTTTCAGAAAGATAAGAATGCAGAAGATAAAGAAGATTCAAAGGTTTGTTTTTATTTTATGATTCCTGCTAACAATGGAACAGATACAAAGTGGTACAATAAACATAAATAACAAGTCTCACCTAGTCACTTTCTAATCATATTTTATTTTGGCACGCAAGTATTTATCTAGACTACATCAAATGAAACATTTATCTCAAAAAATCATATACAGTCCTGTCATGTAAAAAAGCTTCAATGGTATCCCTTTAAATAGTTAACAGATAGAAAAATCTAACAACAACACATGAATTTTGATAAATTGTTATTTATCAACAATTCGGCTTTCATGATAATTTTTATTCTTCTTAAATTGTTATTGCTTATAGTCATGTATGTTTAAAAGGTTATAAAGCTTTAAGTAATGTGAAGTTTGAAATAAAATCTTCCAATGCTCAAACAAAATTTAGTTGAAATTAAAGTGTCAACATTTGGTATATTTGTTGTTGAAATTATTTTAATTTTTAAAATAATATTCAAATGAAAACAAGTCACTTTTTTTCTTGCCTTTATTCTTTAGACAAATGAGTCCCAGTCTATCAAAAAGCAGCTGAAACAGAAAGCTTTTGAGCAAGGCACGGTTGGTTACAGAGAGTCATTGCCTGGAAGAGCAGAGGATGATAATGGTTTGCTAATTATATATATCTTATAATACTGCATGTTTGTAATGTGGCTTTTCATTGGATAATCATGATATTTATATAGTTTTATATACAAAGATGCTGTCAATTTAAAAAAAAAGTCACTTTTTTCCCCCAAAAAAAGATGTTTGCGGTATGATAAATTCGTTATAAATATTTCAGACAGGTTATATGACTGTATGTAAACGGTTGTATTCTGTTTAACCCTCTCTTTTTGGCTTGGTGTATATTTACAAACTGCCATTTATATAGGGCCATATAACCTGTTAAAAATCTTTATAACTAATAATATATGGTCAGTGACCTTATAAATATAATATCAGTCTTAAATTTCAAAATGCACAGTCACTAACTGCATCATATTTTAAACAAGTCTCAAGTTGCAGAATAGCTAGAACAGCTTTAAAATAACATAATTTGCAATTCACAAATTTAGGATCATATAAAAACTAGTCTGAAACAGTAGTTTTATATACACCAGTCAGAATATGTAGTTAGAATATGTAGTTTATAAACCAGTCTGAAACTGTAGTGTGTAAACCAGTCTGAAACTGTAGTGTATAACATGTATAAACCAGTCTGAAACTGTAGTGTATCTACCCGTCTGAAACTGTAGTGTATCTACCAGTCTGAAACTGTAGTGTATCTACCAGTCTGAAACTGTAGTGTATAAACCAGTCTGAAACTGTTGTGTATTAACCAGTCTGAAACTTTTGTGTAAATACCAGTCTGAAACTGTAGTGTATAAGTCTGTAACTGTATTGTCTGAAACTTCAAGATATGTACAAAAAAGGCTGTTTCAAATTTAATTATATTAAACACCATATGGCCTTGGTGTGATTTTTTGCTTAAGGTCACTTAAAATTGAAACACAGAAATGACTACTTAATTTACTTTTAACAGAGGGCAGTCAATCAACTGAGGACACTGAACCAGAAGTTAAGTGTGTAGATAATTATGTAGAGCTACACACAACAAAAAGGATAAAGAAGAAAAGATCTTTATATGACAAAGATGGTATGTTCAATATTTAACTCTTTTTCTATGGGATTTTTTACTTTGCCTGAGCACAAATTGCTCAGAGGCAAGCGCTTCCATCATTATCCATTCGATTTTTTTTAAGGTGTTTAAAGCTATATATCTGCTGCAAAAATTATTGTCAGAATTTAAAAAAACAGTAGCCTGCAACCCTGTTGTATCGATCTAGTAACTCATATATTACAAGAGCAATTATAAAAATTTAAACCTTGAATCTTTATTTTGTAAATATTTACATGGCAAAATTCACTGAAATACAGTCTTTAGCTTTGAATATACAGATATTGACAGCCATGTCAAACAGGTTGGAAAATTAGGTCACATCATGATATTGATGCAATGTGGGAATTGCTCTGTAAGTCAAAGACTGGAAAGTCTGAACCATCTTTATGTTAGATTATTTAGTCAGTTAGAGACAAAGATGTCTGTTTTAAAATGTCAACATAAATTTAGGAACTTTAAACAGATAGCAAATGTAACTTTAACTAGAACACACTATTTACAAGTCTATCATGTACAATGATGTTACAAACTGGGAACATGTTTTTGATAATTTTTGCAACAAAAAAAAAAGAAAGTTGGACATGACATTGTTGCAAATGAAATCAATCATTAGGTGGCGCATTTTGCAAAATATCACATGATTTGTAATTAGATCTATGATACAATGGGCTTCCACTTTACTTCCAAAATGCTTGTAATGTACTGTAAACATGATATAATTGCCTTAAAAGCGGATGGCACATGCACAAAATCATTGCTAAACAGATACAACGCTATTTTAAGTAGCAGAAAAATAACTTGTTTCAAAAAAAAAATTATTCTGCTTACATACAAAATTAATGGGTAATAAATAATTCATAACTTTTCCTACCTATACCTCTATTATACATTTACATAAAAGTTATTTGTATTTGTTGTATTGTATATTGTACATTTGTTAAAAAATTGCCAATTATAATCTAGCTATTAATTTACATGGTAATTATGTTGATATGACTGACTTAGATACACTGTACAATAGTAAGAACATAATTACACTAGTATTTTTATCTTAACATGATGTATTTCCATTGATGTGTATTTAAATCATTTTTGATATTAATATAATTATGTATATAATCTCTTTTAAATGTTCCTTTGTTCGATGTATTTTGACGTAATATGTAATTTATATTTCAGAGGGTGAGGATGCACCTTTGGAAATCTCCCAGATAAAAGAATTGTTCTGCATGCCTAATTTGGATGAGGTTATCCCGAAGACTTCTGAAACAACAGGTTTGTTTTAAGATGATATTTTTTAATTGGCAAATCCTTCAGACTAGTAAAGTAAATATGTTCAAACTCATTTAAACTTAAAAAAGTTAAATTTGTATTTCAAGAAATGCATAAATGATCCCAATCTAGACAATATTTGTTTTATGCAAAATATGATTGAACTTTCCATTTTTAGCTTGTGTAATGATATGTATACTGTATGTGTTTGACTCCACCTTCATCTGATTATACATTCTGTTGAGCCTGTAGGCATGGCAGTTTGACATCATGAAAACAGGGAGAGCTGTTGTACTCGCCCAGGCGTCTGCGTCACACTATGGTTAAGTTTTTGTGTGCAAGTTGGTATCGGTTAAACTTTTAAAGAGAATGGCTTGAAACTTCACTCACTTATTTCAGAGCATACTAAAAGTTCACTATCTAGGCCCATTACTCTTACATGCATTTTGACAGAATTCTGGTCCTCAAAGTGCTTAAGCTAGAGTCAACAAATAGATAATCTCATGGAGTGTTCTTGTATTGTCTCCATTCCTTTTTGACCCAGTTGTTTATTATCTCCCTTTGACTATAAATATTACTGTTTATGGAAGCATTTAACCTGTTTGTTTCATGCATAAGTACTGTCTCATAAACCACTGAAAGTTTTTGATTAAAATTTTTGTACTCATGTTTTTGAAATCATAATTGTAGGAACAGCATTTATCTTTCCTGAATTTCATTGAATTGCTTTTCTTGAGCAAAAACTACATGTTGTTGTGTATTACATGTAATGAATGCCATTGTTTCTCTGTTGTTTTTTATGCAAATTGTAGTGAACAGATTTGTATCATTTATTAATTTTAATCAAAGAAGTCATTGACTTTATTTGTTTGTTTTAAGAATTTTAGTCATATTTAGTCATATTAATACTAATATGAATTCCTTTAAGGCAAGTATTTCTTAACTTGATATGGTTTTTCTTCAATTAACTATCAAGCTATTTGAACAATTATTTTTTCTATATTTGTAGTACTTACATAGCTACTGAATCTTTGACCTTCAAAAAATTTTCATGATGACTTGTGTTTTACATATATTTTTACAGTATTTTTATGCACCTTTGGTCCACATGTCTTTAATTGGCTCAGTAACAAATGATTGCTTTTAATAGCCTTGTGACAAAAAATAAAATAATTCAAAGCTCTAAAATATTGTTTTGTTGGTGCATTGTCAACAACAGTTCCCCTTCCCACACCTGCCAGAAATCCCAGATCTGCTCCTGTTGATTACATAAAATCTAATTTATTTAAGAATATGATTAAGATTTTCTTCTTTGTTTGCCTAACATGCAATTTTAACAACAACAAAAGTTTTCAGTTCTTGCTAGTGATATCAATGCTTACAGCACCATGCATCCAGATTTATGCTAATTTTCATGAAAATTTTGAAAATTGTTTTGAAAGTAAAATATTGTGTTACTGCGGTGAAATTGGATTGGACAAGAAAAAAGTAGAAAAAGACAAAAAAGTCATTACTGCGTTAGTTATGCAGTAGAAACATGGTGATAAATACTGACAAGTCAGTCATTAACATAATATTACTTGAATCTTGACTATTTCTACTTTTTTAAAATCCTTGTACATTTTTCTCAATTTAGATTTTGTTGAATATTTTGGTTCATCTGGAGGCATGCACTTTAAAAGATATTTAGAAACTGTAATTCTAGCTTCACTAACCCAAAATTTCCCCATGTGTAAAATGTTTCTTTTTTAAAAATTACTCCTTTATGAAAAAACAAAGGGCCTTTTTTATGAAAAATTTCCCAGCTACTAATACAAGTGAGGATAGTACCAGTAGAGAGGAAAGTGGAGAAATAATGCCCATTGAAACTGATACACAAACAGCTACTCAGACACAGACAGATAGTCCTGAAGAAAAACCTAACAAAGCATCAACATCTACAGGTATTTCTTTTGCACGTAAACAGACAAAAAAGAAAACATATAGCGGTTTTGTAATGAAAAATGATCAAACAAATGAAAAGGAAAGTGTAAAGGAAACTATGAAAAATAAACCTGTTTCTGAGAAAGCAAACAATGTTGCTTCTACCAAAGGTGGTAAAAGGAAAGCAACAAAAGAATTAAGTTTATTAGAGAAGGTGCAGAAACTGAAGGATGAAACAGAAAAGAGCAAAGTCATGGATGAACCAAAGGAGAAAGAACTGACAGCTCAGGAAAAGTTGCAAATGAAGCTTACACAGAGGAAGAAAGAGGCGAGATTAAAATCAACAAAGGGGAATAAGAAGGGCAAAAAGAAATTGTGAGCTAAATGGATGACTGGACTTTATAAAATGTAATATTATGATAAAAAGCATATTCATGCAGTATTGACACAGGGGGAAATTGCCATGTACCAAGTTAATGAAAGATTTGATTTATTGAATGAATAATTGTTGATATGGATAAGGACAGATATCTAAGATAATATATGTAAAGCTAGTGTTTAGAGTGATTGTGTGAAGTTTGTTAAAAATCTGATTTTGAATAATGCCTTCTGTACTTGGATGAAAGAGGAGTTCAAGTTTTAAGACTGTTGCTGATTGAATTCTATAAAATTATGGGGACGTATATAAAAGGTTTTTTTTTCTCAGTTGTTGAGAGCAATTTTGAATCTTTTGCTGTAATTGCAAGTTTGTGTTTTGGGAAAAGAAGAGTAAAGAATTTTTCTGAATTTTAGTTTCAGATGGTTATATGTAGATTTCACTGAATCACAAAAGAATGTTAAAATAATTTAAATCTTTTGAAAATTTCATACTCTGTAACATGTCCTGTTGAAACATCATGATAAAAAGTTTTCAATACAGCTTCAAATAGACAAAACAACCATTTTTAGCTTGTCTGCATCGAAGAAAGAGTCAAGCTGTTATGATAACTGCATTGTCACTTTAGTTGTTCCGGTCAACGTTATCCTGGTTGATTTACTCTTCCAAATACTAGCACATTATTCAAGCATGTTAAAAGTTATCTGCATGAAACTTGGAATATTTGCTAATCTTGACAAGAATCATAATTCTGAAAGCTATATTTCTGGAATAATGCCTATTTTTAACTTAGAATTTACATGTATGTCAAAAGTGTTTATAAATGTTAACAAACAAACTGTGGTCTTGTTTTTACAAAGGCAAAATCCATTGTGATTTTTAGCTTGACTATACGAATATATGGAGAGCTGTCCTACTCGCCCCAGTGTCTGCGTCCATATTTCAGATTAAAGTTTTGGTGCAGTAAAAAATTTTTCACTGTAACTTTGTCATTTCTTAAGGTATCAACTTCATACTTCAAATATATGTTCCTTATCATCAACCACATCTTATGTGACAAGGTTTATAAATAGCACCAATATTTTCGGGTTTATCTCCCCTTGAACTTAAAAAATACTATTTTTTACTGTTACTTCTTTATTTCTTAAGGGATCAACTTCATACTTCAAATATATGTTCCTTATCATCAACCACATCTTATGTGACAAGGTTTATAACTCTAGCACCAATATTTTCAGATTTATCTCCCCTTGAAGTTAGAATTTTCCTTAAAAATATTATTTATTACTGTTACTTCTTTATTTCTTAAGTGATCAATTTCATACTTCAAATATATGTACCATATCATCATCCACATTTTTTTTGTGACAAGGTTCATAACTCTAGCACCAATATTGCAAGAATTATATCCCCATAAATTTAGATATATTTACTAGAAAAATGTTATTTTTTACTATAACTTTTTTAGTTTTAAAAGTATCTACCTAAAACTTCAAATACTTATTCCTTATCATCAATTACATTTTATGTGACAATGTTCATAACTCTTGAAGCAATATTTACAGATTTATTTCTCTTTGAACTTAGGATTTTCTTCACGAAAAATCATAACTTCTTTACTTTTTAAGGTATCTACTTCAAACTTCAAATATATATTTCTTATCATTACACACAGTCATGTTGTGTGACAAGGTTCATAACTAGCGTGACTATTTCTAGAATTATTCCCCTTGATCTTGGAATTTATGTTAACAGTGTTTTTTCATTATAATTTAAAAAATAATTATACATAATTGATTTTTCTTTCATAGTTTTGTCTTCCTTACTGCGTCCAGTATTTTATTAGTCGAGCTTCGCTGTCTCCTGTGACAGCTCTTGTTGTCTGTTGTTTTCACATTTTCAAATACTTATGAAATTATATGGATACTTTGTTAAAATTGTTTCAGAATGAAAAGATGTATATATTACTCCTGTTTAATAAGTATCTGTAAAATCACAAGGGATTTAAATTCATTAATTTCATGAATTTAAATTTTTTTGCTAAAAAGTGGTTAAGTATCTCCAGTGTAAATTTTTTAACAGAATTGAAAGTAGAGAAATTGATGAATATCTAACTTCCAAAATAAGATCAAAATGTTGATATTTGCAAAATCTTGCCTTGTGAAAATATATAATTTTACAGCAGTTATTTATTGTCAAATCATATCGTTGAATGCGTATTTGTATGGCATGCGCAAAGTAGTGTGGTTTGTGTTTTGGCAGTCAGAACTGGAAAGATATAATAAAATACTAATAAAAAATAACACACATCAGCTAAATTGTTTTGTTTGTTCATATTCCACTACTTGTATGTTGATCTGTTGGTAAATATTCTTATTAACCAAGCCATTTCTATTCATATTTAGCTCGACTTTTTTTTTTAAAAAGTAGAGGTACTGTTATAGTCGCGGCGGCGTTGCCGTTTGCATCCGCAAACTTGTACCCTGTATCATAACTTTTCTAGTTCTTGGTTTGTATTGTTGTCTTCATACTTTTGCCACAACAACCCTTTGGGACAAGACCTTTCAGTAGACCACACACTAACCTTGACCTTTCATCCTATAAATGACCTTGACCTTTCAAGGGTTTAAAAAAGTCCAAAAAATTTTTGCTTTTTCTTGCTATTATTGGCTGTAACTTTGGGTTATGTTTGAATGGAATTCAAACTTGAACATAATAATCTTCAAGGGATTATCCCTTAAAAAAATAACCAGAAAGACCTTTTTTTTTTTGGAAAAAAAAAAAAAAACCCCTTTTCACTCATAAATTCACATGACTTTTTGAAGGTCAAATTATTATTGAAATTTTCATTTTTTTGCTATATTGGCTTAAAAACCTTTGTATTTTGAATTTGGATTGTCTCTCCAAGCATGAACATGATAATCTTCAAGGAAACCCTTTAAAAATAACCAGACATATATATAAATTTGAGCCTTATAATTATATAATATACAAAAATATATAGACAAAAAACTAATGTGACAAGGGACAGACCGATTAAATTTAATAAAAAAGGAAACGTTAAGATTTTTGCGCAAAAACCCTTTTTTTTGTTTGCTTTTAGAAAAAAGTAAAAATTCGAGCGTTTGCCCCTGGTCCCGGCGGTTGTTAAGTTTGCTCTTTGTTTTAGCTCTATGGAAAACTTTTTCCAATTAAAAATTATTTCATTGGTTAATTAATGCGAAAGCTAAGGGGGCAAACATCTACAAATTTACGGTCAAACTAGGTTTATCATACGAAGAGGTAAATATTTAATGCCGTGCAGGCAGGCAAAACCCATATATCAGAATTCGGTGTTCGGACCTAGAGCCCCAACCACGGAGATAAGTGAAATTCAAACTTGAGGATACCTGATCTATGTATCTGCGGCGGATACAATTTATTTTCATAAGGGGACGTTTATTACAAAAATTTTAACATGTAAGACAGTATTTTAAAATTTGCATGTTATGGGAAAATGCATGTTTGTTGATAAGTTAGATTGTTGTAATGAGCACCATAATATAACAAGAGAGATGTATATGATAGATAGATGCCATAAAAAAAAAATCAATGTTTGATACCGGGCAATTATTTTTATGCGCATAAAAGAATTTTTACTAAAAAAAAATACATTTTTTTGGAAGTGCAATTAATCTGAAGCATTCAGCCGTGCATCAACTTATATTTTGTAAATTAAATAACATTGCCTCTGTTGTATTAAGGGCAATGTGAACAGATACAATGTAAGTCTATGGGGTCTTCAGGTTTTTACACCATTAATAAGTTACTAAAGAAAACTTGATTTTTGGTGCCATTTTTCTCCTTGTACATAATGAAAACTACTTGATCAAAACTTAAGTCTTTCATTAATTGATATTCCGCATTATCATAATATTTTTATGACCTGTGCACCACTGTTTTAAAATAAAATCACACAAAACAAATTGCCAGGAACGAGATTCGAGACTTGCGGAAACTTTATATTTAACTTTCCGAATAAAAAAAAAATGTTTTGCAAATGGACACTTGACAGCCCGTGCCAACAGTCCCATTTGTTCGTTAGAACTAAACTGTTCGATTTTATCCAGAATTCGCCGCTTGACCCCAATCACGTGAAATCCAGGAAAATCAGTGCTATATGTAACCCACCCCACTTTGGGGTCAAACGCACTTTGCGCGTCGGACCCCAAAGTCCGTAACGTACTTTGGGGTCCAACCCCATAGTGCGTTACGCACTTGGGGTCCAATTTTGACCCCAAAGTGCGTTTTTAAACAGGTACGTATGCAATTTTTTTAACATCCCAGATAAAACGGCCGGCACTTTGGGGTCATCAAAAGGGTTAAAATAAATAAAAATAAAATTTTTATTGATATTTTTAGTAACATCTTGCAATTCACTAAAAATAAAGAAAGCAGCAGGCGAAATGTTATTAAGTCGCGGTAACATAAGCAGGAGATTTAATTTATTTTTGCTTGCTATTACTAGAGGTTGCAAATTTGCATGATCTAGCGTTTGTATCCGATTAAAATTGCAAACGCGTTGTGTTGACACACATATATCCAAAAACCTTATTACAAAGGATCTTGCGTGACCGACCCCTTCAAAATATTAGATTTTTTTTCTAGGTATATTTAATGGGGAGGGTAATATTTCTATTTTTTTAATTAACTTTATTGTTCCCTTACTCTGTTAAATGTTGTAGAAGGGAATACTTTTCCATTAAAGCTTTTTGGATTCGGGGCACCAGCCTGCCCACACAATTAATGATATCTTCCAAGATGGATTGCCAAATTATGAAATTTATTAAGAATTCATTCATACTGATCAAGATTATAAGTGCATATATTTAATATGAGATTCGTTTCCCATTCATGTCAGAAAGAAATTATTTGGGGATTTACTATCGTAATAATATAAATGTCGTTCTCAATCTGTATTCATTCCTTTTTTGGCTTTGGGGGTTTCCATGTAACTTATGTGTATATATATATATATTATTGTGAAACCAAACCCCAATATAGTAATCTTCCCTTGAAAAGTATCATACAAGATTCGACGGATTTGTCTTCCTTTTTGCCCAAAATATATTAAATTAGCAAGCGAGCAAAGAGTTTTGTCCCTTAACACCAAATCTTGAAAAAGTAAGACCCTGTTACAATATGTGTATATATTTGAACAATTTCCCTTATTTCTGGTACAAGAAACGTACAGTTCTCAGAATTAGGCTCACTTTAGATTCAAAACACGATCTAATCTACTGTAGTAAAAAAAATATAAATATAATTTGGGACATCCGAATGTCCCAAAACATTAAGCATAACCACGGGGTTGTCAAGGGCTATACGCATCATTTTTTTTCAACGTACACGTCGATAATTTTATCATCCTTGCGTGCAGTACCGTATTCATTTTAGACAAAAAATAAATACTGAAACACAACATGCATGAAAGTAAGTGTATCCATAAAAGTTGTCTACGGAATATTATGATCATTGAAGCTTGTTTTCACCTAGTTTCTATCAAAGACTTGTACGATTCCTTTGTTTTAATGAAAACAGCTAGAGCTGGTTTGGGGAAAATGATCATTTGGAAAACTTTTAAAATGAGAAAATTATGTTGTCAATCAAAATATTTATTTGATATAACTGTAAGGATTAAAGATATTTATACACATAATATTGCACACAAATTTAAGCTGTTACTTTCTTAAAAAAAGTCATTAAAGTGTCACAACTGACCGAGTTCTTGGTACCGTATCATGGGTCCGCACCGAAAATTGTGGCACCGTATACATTAGCGCTAGACTTGCACCGCATCATGATGACTAACCTAATGGTGAATAATCTTATTTGTATTTATTAATTGTTGCCCATCTGGGCGAGGCCTGTACATGTATATTTTATTATTTATAAACCGGAGGAAAATGCATATATACTATTCAGTTGGTTCTTTTGTGTGCCCGGTGTAAACACATGGGACCACGGTCAAATGCGAAAGAATTTGAGTCTATACTTTAATATTTAAATCAGTTCGATTAGGACAACCAGAGTGCAAATTGCGAACTTTCTTGTACATGTAAAGAAGCAAGTTTATAGTGAAAATGATATGTATATGTAACACAAATATGCATATATAATTGTTATCATTTTATACATACTCTTTGAGATAGTCCTTACGGAGGGAGTTTCTAAAAAACTTTTCAAGCTTTCTACCCAATCCGTGCAATTTAATATTTGTCAATTATCATGTCAATGAAATGTTTATAAATAAAATATTGTTTAAACTAAAGAATTTGAGTAAGTACATTAGAAGAGTAAGAAATCGAACCCGTGACTTCTAGACTGAAACGTCGGACTTGGAATTATGGCATCGCCTGTCGAGGCGTGAGCTTGAACCCTGCCAGCGACCATCCCATGTTTCTTAGCAAGAAACTTACATTGTTGTGCTTTAAGTTATCTATAAGTTTTATAATAGTCTATCAATAACTGAAACTACAAGGGAAAATACAAGCATGCCGACACAGGAATGTAATGGATACAGTACGAGTTTTCCTTCAAAAGTGTCGTCTTACAGACATAAGAAGACAATTTTGAAGAAAATACAATTAACTGTATCTGACTTGTACGACGTTTAATTGTAAAGAACCGATAAATTAATAAACACATTTAATTATAAATAGATCTATGTATGTTCACGTTGAAAATATAAAACTATAGAAAATATGTGCATGGCTTTAAGCTTTGGGCAGTGAAAGGTGAAGGTAAATTGTATTTGCACGGAATTTACGTGCGCTTATTTCAATCAGACATAATTCACTTTCATTCATGATAAACAATGTTAAAAATTTACTAAAATCGATTATGTCAGTCAACATTGAAATCGTCTCTAACCTGTTTTGCGTCAATGTTATATGATTACGTTTTGGATCCCAAAAGTAAGTTTCCTTATTCACATGCTTACCTTAACGCAATGTTCAGTCGTTTATGCAGTTGATTTTTTGTGTGTGTCGGGCGGTGGGTACAGGAAATGTCACGATAGTGTCAGAAGATATACAAAAAAAACCAACTAAGTATTGTACCATCTTCCAACAGACAACTGTTAGTTTTGTCAATGCTAAAATCAACACTTACTTTGTTCCTCCAAATGGCCATCCAATTTCTCGATAAACTGTTTTTTTTTCATGAGATGCGCACTACTTTCCATCGGTTTCTATAGTGTCCTGTTTGAGGCATTTAAAATGTCGCCTGTTAAGATTGACTACACACTGGCCATAGCTTTCGCAGAAGCGGTGGATCCATCGCAGAGGCGATGGAGTATTCGTCGCAGAAGCGGTGGATAAAATATGGCCGTTTGCTGTTGCGGTAAGTATTTGACTGAATTTTGTTTTATGTTTTAATGTTTTACTGGAAACACTGGAGACTGGGGCCCACATATGTACTCTTTCAACTTATTAAACGCACACTGTGCAATTCATTGTCGCTAACGATGTACGTCAAACAGCGCGTTGTCGTCGGCGTGTTGTCGCGATGTCACATTGTCGCTCGGTTCAAATCGAAAAATTGCCTTATAAGTCAAGCGTCAGGGCGACATCGCGACAACGCGCCGTTTGGCATGCTTCGCTAGAGACAGAACGACAAGACAAGAGAGCGACAACACGCCGTTTGATGAAACTTCCAAAAAGGCCCCATCATGTCCCTAACAGGTGCTAAAGCTGTTTAAAATCTATGAATGGTTTCTCATAATCAACAAAGTACAATGTACTAGCATTAGACATTTGTAATAATGATGCTTGCTAGGTTATATGGCTGTGTAAAAACGACTGTTAGCTATATATCCCTAGATAACAGAATCTTACAAGCGTTCACACCGGGTGTCTAGTACATCCAAATTGTATAAATCTTTATAACTTGTAGGATAAGCAGATGCCAAAGTTAGTTAAGTAAGCAATTTGTCTGATAAATGTTTTTTTTTCTCACTCCGGTTTTGTTTTGCTGACATGCAACATCATGCTGAAGATCCCTGCACAGCAGACAATATAGACATCCGTATTTTGATCACTATGTTCTTCGCCAGTTATAATTAAGGATTACTATAGTAGATAAGATAAAGTGACGATGATAGAATTCTGCGTTAAATCAATGGAAATACACGGCCTTGTAGGCATCCTTTCATTGTGTCAATGTGTCCTGGTAGAAAATGCTAGACACCTTTTTTCAGTGTTAACTTACCACTCTATATGCTTTCATGTCACGCAAGAAACCTATCTGAACGTATTAACAGACTGTTCTCAAAAGGGCATTTTCGTATGCATCACAACCATTACAACGAAAGCTGTATATCTACTAAATTCATCTGACAAATATGAGGATTGTAGTACAAATGAGACAAAAAAATGTCATGGTTTTCTTACTCGTAAAATACAATTTCCTTATGCTGTAGATTGTTATTATTGACTTTTTATGGGTGTCTGAGGCCGACCCTAATAAATGACTTCAAGCAACATGTCCCTCGCCGCTGTATGTTTACAAATTCTGTGGGGGACTGTATTCTTTCTTGTGAGAAAGCTATCTAGTTTACTTAGGAATGTCAGTGGTTCTAATCAGGTGCTTCCTGAAATACTGCACGGAGGGGCACTTCAGTTTATCCTCGATAAGTAATGCTGGAAAGGAGCCATGAATATTTTATTTTCTGTGTTGGCGTGTTGGTGTAACGTAAAACTTTAACCTAACCAAAACAAAGATAAATAAATATGGATTTAAAATAATCCCCGGGCAACACATTACTTTTGAAGCCAGATTTGTTTGCTTGAAGGATATTGAAATCGCAGTAGCTTGCTATAGTATATTGTCAATTAATTTCATAACCATGTCTACAGCATCACCTATGAAAAAAAGTTTTGAACCACTACATGTAAAAGTGTAATATCTGACACGTGCATATATGCTCTTATTCAAATACATAGTTTCCATTTCTGGGACAGTCCATTATCAGTTTTAGGGATATCAAGATAAAATGATTCTCCCGGCAGAATTTAGCATGGCAAGACTGCAAGGAAGTTTACTTTTGACGCCTAGCCTGTTGGCGGGAAATGTTTCAACTCCTGCGATCAGCCCAGACGACCAGGATTGGTAAACCCATTTGTGTACTGTTTGCTATTCAGTCTGCATTTTTTGAAGATTCCCCTGAAAGTGATGAATGGTTTGGTCCGGATCGAAAGATTGACAAATCCATTTAAGATATTCAGCGTGCGTGGAAAGGGTTGAATTCATATACAAAAATAAGTAATATGTATTGACTGCATGATGAAAGACAAAATATAGCCTACATCGTGCTGTAACAAAATGTTTGTCTTTCTTGATTCAATGAAACCAATTGGTTATTTTCAATAAGATTCTTTTTTATATTTTAATTCCGACATCCATTTTTAATATCTAAGTTTTTTTTCTCTTATGAGTACATTGTTATAAAAGCTTGAATTCGACTGAATCAGGTCTAAATCTTGTAATTCATAATAATATTTAAAGTTGATGTAATAACATTTTACAAACAACTATTTTAAACAATGCAAAAGTTTACAATTCCCTTATTGAATCAACAAAAATCGCTTTATGCGGATTCCTCTTTGTGTTTCAGTGATTTTGCAAAAAGCAGACCAAATTTGTCAGCGAATTGGCGTTAAACTTGCGCTACTGAATTGATATATAAAATGATCCCTTTACTTTGTAAAGCTTTCCCTTGTTCTCTGTGCTAAAACATTGTTGTTCTGCACTTGGACATTTGAATTAAACCGTTTAAGATTAAATAAATGTGTTGTTTTATAAGCTTATCTTTTCTGAATAAAAAAAGAAGAACTTTAATGATTAATCATTGTGTTGTAGTCCTGTAGCCCATCACTCAGAAACTGAATGTTGTCAGCACGAAATGTGGAGTACTTAATTATATGATGCAGTTACAACGAGAGAATGGGCATACTTCTGAAATCAATATGTTAGGATTTTAAGACGAATGATTTAAAAAGTATGAAAGGTAACAACATCGACCTTTAAATTTTTAAATAAGTTTTTTTCTTTATCATGACAAAGCACAGTTGTAAGACAAGGGGTATCATTCTGAAAGATATATGTTTGGAGTTATGCCCCTTTTATCCAAGAATATTTGTCAAATAAAAACACTGTTCTCTGAAAGCCATCAACATGAAATTTGGAAAACTAGATTATGATGACTAAGAACAATTGTTATACTAGTACATTATCTTGAAAGCAATAAATTTAAGAGTTATGCCCCCTTTTAACTTTGAATATTTGTGAAAATTGGTTATTTAAAGTCGTTGCCCTTACCAGACGAGTTTTTAAAACGCATGTGGTGCTCTGTATTTCATTTTACAGTTGTACTAATGTACCATTGCATATTTTACCTACTAGTTTGTTATCGTTAAATAAAAAATGTCGATAATGAGTGGTTCAAACAATATGACTCTTTTCGTTAAAATTCTTAAAAATCCAGTATGTTTTGTGATTGATATTGTGACTGTATGTATACCTTTTTTAATGCGTTTATTTAAGGTCGCCGCCGGAAAGCCCATATGGGCGACCGTACACTCAAGTTGGGACATCATAGAGCGTCCCGCCGAGATTTTTCGTCATTTTTTTTTCCAGCTTTATTGGCGGAGGAAGACCCAGGTGCATTATTTCAGGCACGAGCGGGCACCTGTGTAGAACCACCGACCTTTCGTAAGTCAGCTGGATGGCTTCCTCACATGAAAAGATTTCGACCCGAGTGAGGATCGAACCTACAGCGGTGAGGGACCTGTGATCTCAAGTCAGCGACCTTAACGGAGGCTCCCTGTGTGTATACCACACTTGCAAACAAATTATATATGTATATAATTATGCAAATAAAACAATTTTCAAACATCAAAGAATATGTAAAATGTGTACTGCAAATATTTGTGCACATTATATTTAATCAATGACTCATATGCATTATTTTCTTATTGGAAAAATTGACTTAGAATTTTCTTATTACCTCCCTTTATTTACATGAAATGTTAAATGCGGTAATATCTTTTCAAATAATGCTTATTGGAACTTACAATATTGAAAAATCTTAATTTGAGCATTATATTTATGAAATAAAACCATGAGAAAATTGTGTTACAGGTTTTTTAAGAAAGGCTCTGTATGATTGCCAAGTAACACACGTAATATTTGTATTAATGAACCAGTGTTAAATTACATCACTTGTCATGCAGACAGTTCCGTCATGGAATCAAGGCAAGTCCTCTTAATCAAGACGTAGAAATTCAAATTTTGTGCACATTTTAGAGTAATTGTGAAAGGGATATAATATTTCAATAATTATTTATACTTCACTTTAATTTACAAATGCATGCTATAAATTTAGATTTCTAACTTTTGCATATTTCAAGATACTTTTCATAGAATAGTATCTTGCATAACAATCTTAATACATCTTTCGACATTTAAAGGAACTCCTTTGGTGTCCAAATGCCTAAAAACTTTTAATTTGAAAATCTTACAAATATCAAGTGAAGCTGGATAAAATAGAACAATCTGCAAATGATTACAAAAATATACTCAGGATTAAATTGAAATTGATTCTTGAGCTGTATTATTAGCTGGATTTTACTGAAAAGCGCTTTTCAATTTTCAGTCATTTCGCACAATAAAATTATTATTCTTGAAAATAGAGGGAATGCCCTGAAAATTTGCACACATTCATAAAATGACACACACATCTCAGAAACATGTTTTTCCCAGCCTGTTGAACAATCACAGTGGAGTCCCTTTAATTCACATCTGTTTGAAGAAAACAGAGAAGTTTAGTTCAGTGAAAAATCTCCGAAGAAGGACACGTATTACTGTATTACATACGGTGGCTTGACTAAAGTTATTTCCAAGTCCATAAGCCTTAACAAAATAACAGTCTTTAAATGACTTTGTGTGCGCAACAACAACAAAAATTGAATATTATATAAACATAAGTGATGAACATGCGAGTTTTAGATAAAAGGAGCAGAGAAAGTAAAACGTCATGCAATTCTGTAAAGGACTAGAACTAAATATGTTAGTACCACAGCAAAAGTGATATTATATCTTCTTATTAACATAAGTGGAGAACCTTCTTTAACACTTATATTATTCATATTACGTATACACGAACAGTTTTAAATACTGGTTAACATACTTCAGACACACCATGCCTTTACACATGTACTACCTCAAAAGAAACATTAGTGTTACGACATTTCTTTCTCATATTACTTTAACACTCAAATTTTGTATTTACTTAATATACAGAAACTCACTTTACCATTTCTTTTTGAATTTTTACACAATACTCTTTTCCCAGAACCACATATAGGAGTACATGTATAAACAAACCTTTAAAACACTTCTGTTGAACTTTTATTTTAAAAAATAATCGCTAAGTTGAAGACATTACGGAATTCCATAAACGACAGCCTACTGTTTACTGTCAACTGCCTACTGTCAACTGCTTACTGTCAATTGCCTACTGTCAACTGCTTACTTTAAACTGCTTAATGCTTACAGCAACTGTTTAATGCTTACTGTTAATTGATAAATGCCTACTGCTACACCTGTCTAATATCCGATTAATTGCCTGAAAGTAAATGTTGACTTTTTATGTCCTTCTTCCAATGTGTTTATATGTTACAATGAGGCCGTTTGAAACAGTATTGGTCAAGGATTTACTCAGTATCATTTATGAAGACTTTGACTGAAACCTTGGAACTTGTTACATTTATACATGTACATGTATAAATTCTCGTTTTACTAAGCAGAAAAATAAGTATATATCTTTGCAGGCATCTGGAACTTTTCCAAATCATAGACCTGTGAACTTTATAGAAATGTTAAACTTACCAAATATTACAATTTTTTCTGTCATTAAATCTTGTCGGTAATTTGAGCTACCAAATTTAACTGCTTGCTTAATTATTTATACATGTATATCCCTGTTCAAGCTTAGATACATCTACCATATAACATGTATATTATAATATTTGTTTATTAAATGATATTGACCCTAAGTTCGCATTTTGAAAATAATGCAATAATGTTTTGTTAAAAAATAATCTAGGTAATGGTTCTCAAAACATAGATATATAGATTTTCAGAAAAAAATATGTATACCAGTCACGTCTCGGATTACCAGTAGTTTTTTCTGATAAAAGTAAAACGTACTGGTAGAGTATAAACACTTCATGGTACAAATCATACATGGAACCGTTTAGTTCTATCTAAAAAAGCTACTACTTGTTCTGGTGATTGTAGACCGTACATTTAAACCTTAATTCTACAAAGCCTTAGATTTGACTCAAGCAATGTTACTTTAGTAGATGTTAAAAAAGCATGATGAGTAACATGTCAATTATTTGTGTTATAATTGGAAAGTCGATGCATAATAAAATCATTGAAAGATCTTTGAGTTACTTGGGCATTATTAATACAAAGTGCTGTTAGTATTTGTTTAGCGATATAATGAACTGCGGTATCCTAAATTTGAGTCACTATAATGCATGTAATTTTTTAGTTTTTGCAGTATTGCCTGTGTTACATTCTGATTTTTATAATTTATGATAAATGCATTAAAACCACATGATAGAAAACAGATTAATCAATATATTGCTGGACGGCCGTCTTTTTATTTCATTGCCTTAAGAAAACAGTGTTTATAGGTTAACTTGTAAAGCTGTTTTGAAGAAATATATTCAGTAAACTTGCCAGATATTGGAGCTTCAGATGTATTTCTTATGGAGCTAATGATATAACGTAATCTTCCTCTTCCTAATACATACTTTTCGCGATCCCATCCATTTAAAATTGATGGACTAAGACACTGTTTAACCCATTACCCGATATACACGCCTTTTAACGCCTTTTTCACCCCCTTTTTTGTTTCAAATGGTGAAAAATGCCTTATTTAGGCCCCCAACACTTGTTTTTGTTTGAAAAATGCTGTTTAAAAAAGTGACCACATTTTCGGCACGGCCCCCAACCATAAGATACATCAGGGGTTGCCAGAAGGAGGCACAAGAAAATTTTGGACATTTGAGAGGCTAAAAATGACCCTAGATCGATCATAAGGTAACGTGTAACCAACGCTGAAAAGCATTTGACTCTAACTCAATCCATTTAGAAGTTGCAGCATTTTGAAATCAATTTTGATGGAAAAAATCAACGCAAAATAGTGAGTTTTGGCAATTTTGAGATGTCCCCTCGTTGCCATAGTAACAGGAAATTTAAGCCTGGGCATGTTGTTACAAAGGCAATGGTCCAGTCAACATTTGTGCCAAGTTTGATTAGTATTGAAGCAGTTTTTTTTATAGTTTTATAGCAATTTGAACATTTCAATGAAAACAGCCATTTTTCACAAGATGCTCGTAAAGTAATGAGTTAAATGTGGACAATGTTGAAAATTGTTTTTTTTTTCAAATTGGTCATGTTACAACATTCAACAAACAAACTTTGCTTTATGGTTAACATATCTATAACCATTTTCAATTCATTTTGTCATAATTTTGTTTTCCGGGGAGCTAAACATAAACAAAATTACGAGAAAATTATGATATTTTTTTTTTAAAGAACTTTTTTATTTACAATTAAAACGAAAACAAAATACACTTATTGATTATAACACCACATAAAAAGTATGTTAAGTCCCAATAATGAGACCAGTAAGCTAATATTTTCTTGTTTAGACCGTTATTTAATAAAAAAATTATGACACGCCTGTAAAAAATCAAAATCTATATAAAATATTTGTAAAGTTTCGGGGAAAGCAATTAATTTAAAATCAGGATTATAGTTAAAAGTTCTGTTATGAATTATATACATGTAGTTGTTATGAAATTATATTAATGTAAATATACTCTGCAATGTAAAGTGATATACACGTTGTAAGAAAGGTAACTTAAAAATGCTTCATATCATATCATAGAAGCTCTACACTATCACGATGTCTTAGAACTGTTTACCATTGTCTTGTCAATTGAACTTGTCAAACCTCTAGAA
Organism: Ruditapes philippinarum; assembly: GCF_026571515.1. Taxonomy (NCBI): domain Eukaryota; kingdom Metazoa; phylum Mollusca; class Bivalvia; order Venerida; family Veneridae; genus Ruditapes; species Ruditapes philippinarum. The sequence goes on from NW_026857651.1 coordinate 42,213, forward strand.
CCCTGATAGAAATAGTAATGACTTTCTGGCAAATACGAAGGCAGATTTGCTCATTGGTTTTACTTGAGGTAATTGCAAAAAGAAATAGAAGAAATAACTAACCTAAAAGATCACTTTTAAGTGTGTTTGTTAACAAGATAATTATAAAAATTATATAAAAGATGGATTTTAAACAAACACGTCAAAAAAATATATTGTAACATTAACATGATCTATCAGAAATTTTTAAGTAAATATAAATAGTTAAGAATCTATTATTTCTCATAGTTTTTCAACTGCACTATTGAATTTAAAGAAGAGAATAACGATGGCTTTTCATAAAAGTAAAATAAGCTGATCCAAACTGTAATTTATCACTTCATGTTTGCACTCTTTAAATTATGTCATTGAAATATTGAACGTTTTTGAAACAATTTGAATACAGCCGAGTTTATCTTTGTTTATGCTTTCATAAGATCCAATACATTTTTGTAGTCTTTTCCTCTTCCACTGTTATTTCAATATTTTCATACAGGTGTATTGGTTCTGTAACTTGTCTGTGAAGTCAATGAAAGTATAGGCTGTTCCTCCATTGAAATGTTTCTGTCAGATTTATCATCCTCTGTACTAGAATAAAATTAATTCTACAATTGGTATTATTAACTTTCAAAGCTCATATCTTTGCATCATAAACTATCAAGAGTGCAATCAACTTAACAAAAATGCATAACATAACATCTTATAAGGAATTACCCATTTATAAGCTATAACTAACAGCCAAAGAAAACTGAACCTAAATGATCTCTAAATGAACTCACACATTTTTGATTATGAGTGAATGTTTAGCCTAAATTTCACTAGTAATTTCACCAGTATATTACAGATATTCTTCTAGAAATGTATTACATTGTCAAATGAAAGTTTAATAAACTATGAAATTCTAAATAAAATAAGGGAGTGTTGACATAATGGACCAAATCTCCGCCTCTCAACCGAGGAATAGTGGTGGGCTCAAGCCCATCCATGTTGATTGTAGAACACAGATTCTTTGTGAATAAATTATTAAGTTGATTTACCCTAAAATGAGTCCTATATTTGACAATTTATCAATCACCTGTGCAAGAGGCACGTGGAACCATTTCATAACATAATCAATGCAATAGTGGGACATACACAAGTCATTGCAATGAATTCGAAGGCTTAATTATAAAAAAAAATCCTTTTTAATTTGCTTACCATTGTTTTCCCAGCAGATTTTTTTCAACAAAATGGCGGGTACACATGTGTGTACATTCGGAATACTTCTATTTGATCCATACATAGACTTAGACTGTCAATAAGCAGTTAGCAGTAGGCAGTGAGCAGCAGGCTGTCCAGTTACCAGTAGGCAGTGAGCAGTAGGCTGTCGTTTATGGAATTCCGTATGACATAGTCTTAGTTAGTTATTAAGAAAAATGATTTAACTCAGATGGAATTAAAGGTGAGTGTTCTGACTGACCACATTATCATAAAGTAGGCATACTTGAATGATTTCCTGTTATCCAGACTAAATAAATAATCATGTTGTTTTGTCAAGTTTATCAATCTACCAATTTCCGACATTAATGGAATTTCTGGACCGAGTTGTACTGTCTTTAATTAAATTACCTTTTCAGTTTACTTCCTCTGGCATTATAATCTTAACAAAATAAAACAACAAGTTTATGAATCTACTTTCCAAACATATATTTTTGTGTACTAATATGTACATCTTGAACCGAGATGTTTTATATATGCTTCACAATAAAGACAATTACATCGTATTGTACTTATATGTTTAACCAAAATATATTTTTACATGTAATTTATATAAACATAATAATGATGAAGTACAGGCATTGGTTATAAAATGTGAAAAAATATGGATCTTTTTACAATACGATATTTTCATAGAAACGGAAGTAGCATTTCGTCTATGCGCGAGAAAATACTATATCCGGTCGATTATTCATATAGCAACGGAACATTATGAATTTCATACTGTTTGCACTGGAGATATTGCTTCATTTTATAATTTTTAAAACATTTAAAACGACACTTTTTTGCAAAGTATCAGTCAGTTTTGTTGCTTTATTTTCTGGCCAGTTTTTATTTAAAGAGATGTTTAAAGGTCCATTCACATATGTTCAACCTTAAAGTATGTGTACTTGATATTTTCTGTGTGCTTAAATTTGTAAATTAAGTTTAATTAAAATACAATAAGACTACATACAAGATAAACTAAATATCTGTTTTTCTATCAAACATAATCAATGTTATATTTTAATTTACAGGAGAAATGTTCTAAATGTGTTTGTTTCTTAAACAAACAGAGAACAGTGTGGTCAAGGTTATAAGGAAATATTCTAATGTCAAATTCAGATCTTAGGTATTTGATTGGTCAGAAACAGGCACTAAATGTGAATTGACCAGCGAAAACCTTGAGATTCGAGCTTGATCTCAGAATCCCAGGAAAGGGTTTTACAACCATGGGGCCTGCTTTTGACACAGCTTCTTTCAAAACTATATTTGTTCAATATTTAATGTATTCTTATTGAAAATAATTATCTTGTTCATTGTTCATTTAGTAGATCTATGTAGATCATCCTGAAATATATTAGAAGAAGATTCGACCTTGCTCTAATGTTCCTTTATCATATATTCTAAAATAGTTCACTCGTACGTTATAAAACAGACTTTTGATTTCAATTAAGTCGCTGACATTCAAACACATTGTGAAGGTTATGACTGATTATGGAAACCAGGAAAGTTGATTCTCTTTCAATAACTTTAAATTGCGAGTTGTATTTTAATCTTTATCGGTCTTGTACATTGTATTAGAATATACATTTTTCACCAATAATGCAATAGGTGGTACACGTTCTATCTGATTTTATCTACATTTGAATCTGCTCTTTAATGAAAAGCACAGACGCTAACGTTCTATATAATTATATGTACATGTTTTGTTTTTAATTTAATTAATGTTCGTTGTAGTAAACAAGGATGACTTATAATTTTATTTGCCATGTATGATGATGTATGAAAATGTTATTGAGTGTTGTGTTACATACACGAGCAAGCCACAGATCACGTGATTCCAGGAAGTAGTCAGCCCATTGCAGGCAGAGTGACATGGTAATCTATACGCAACAAACTTAAAATAATCAAGTATGGCTAGAAGATAAGAATTTCTGATTGATCGAATTTTATCTGCGAAAAATAGCAACATATCGTACATTTGCATTTTTCTTATAAAATTAATTAAATTACACTTTGAAAAGTAACTGAAATTCGTACTGCAAAATTTTAATTTAGTTTACAGTTACTTTATTTAGATACATCTATCACGCTGTATCGATTTTTGCAGAAGTACAGACAAAACTTGTCAGCGAAAGTGTAACTGTTTCAACTTTAAAACTAATTACTTAAATTGTGAATACAAGTCAGCTATTGAATTGAAAATGAAGAATGTTCCTTTTATATTGTAAAGCAGGTAATTTGAGACTTTCCTTTATATCAATTGTGTAATTGCTTGAACTGATAAGAAAATCATTGTACTATATTTTGCAAACCTGCAAACTGTGTACCTTGCATTGCGATCACAATCACAAGTTACTTAAACTAAAACCTTTCCCGCGATAAAAGAGGATAGACACGTTTGAATACACTGTGATTAACGGAAACGTTTTTAATAGGCTCTTAGATAATCATAGATAATTGACAAAGTTTATGACACACTTGTATCTTAAATTCAAGCATAGAATTATGTTTATCTTATTTATTTACAAAGATTAGTTAAAGTTGACATTAAAATGTAGGGAAATAATGCTAATGCTAATGCTTAGTAACTAGTGTACTTGTACGTGTTGTAACATTACAATTTGCTTTACTTTTACAATTTACAGGAAAGAAATCTACATAAGTCTTTGATTTCCTTTTCAATTTTCTTTTATGTAATGCTGTTGTATCATAATTGTATATATTTGCATTATATGAAATAAATACTGTTTAAACCAATGTGACCATCTAATATGATTGTCTAAACTCTATAATCGAACTACATGTATTTGAATCACATTCTTACTGCATAAACATAATAAACGTCAGTGATGCATATGTTTTATGATAGCCCATTTAAGGCTTTATAAAGTTGTGGCAACATGGTAAATAAACATTGGCGCTGGAATCCTGGATATGGAATGTTTTCAACGGAATTGATACATATTGAATTTCAAACAATGGCATAATTATGCGTAATTCATTTAGATACTCGACTGGAAATGAATTGTGATTTGGAATAAAGACGACGATTATTTATTTTGGCTTCAAAATCAATATTCAACTTTTGCATATATGCCAAATGAACCACTTAGATTGTATAAAACTATTCTAGTCAGTGTCTAGTGAGTGCGACGGATACTTGTTTTAATTTGAATTTTATCTAAAATGACGTTTAACCGCTAGAAAATTTTCTCTTTTTTCAATATATAATATAGATGCGTTCAAAGCAAATATATATAGTACAGTGAATTCATGAAGTTATTTTATAAACATAAACGCATACTGCTTAACTCAGAATATCATGTTTTATACACTTTAAAGGGTATAAAGCTACATTATGATATTGAACGAGGTATGTTAAAAATGTTCGTGGACTTTTGCTGTCATTTCATACTTTGTTCATAAAAACAAACTCGTCTATGCTGTGAAATAACTTTACAAAATTTACCAACAAGAAAATTATGTTTTTTTCCATAATCTTAAGCTGATGGTCGATTCTCGAAAGAGTTGTGGCATCGAATGTCTACATGAATATTGTACGTAAACATAATTAAACATTGCGCAACAAAATCTTATACTGTCATTTTTAGTAGGGTTTTATCCATATAGCAATGATTTTTGTGCACCGGCCATTCGCTTTTAAGACACTTTATAACCATGTGTCTTTATACAAGCATTTTTGGTACTATTTTTTTCTTAAATTCAAACAAAATTTTTTGCAGCATATGCATATAGCTTTATACACTTATATTAATACGTTAAGTCAAACATATCTTGTAAATTCTTCAATGATATCCATTTTTTTCCATCTACAACAGTATATTTCATACATTGAACAGACATGCTAATTTGGGGAAAATTCCACAATATATATCTTTGGACATTTAATTACCATGCGTTGAAGAACAAGAACAGGAAAGCTTATTTCTTTGATAAATCTCTAAGGAAGCGCACGTATCAACATGTTGTATTACTTCATTATGATTTCGTCGAGAATGCACACGGCAGCTTGACTAAAGTAATTACCATTGTGCAACAACTGTCTGCATTCTAAACACCTGTACCTTCATATAACATTACAACTGATTATAAAGGCAATGTCTGTGCAATCAAATCGGATTTATCAATTGATATAAAATGTTAGGCGCAATTTTAAAAGAAATAGAAATAAACTAGTTGGTTACTATGTGTCCCTATCAGATTTAAAGCATATAATACTTCAGAAACTGGCGCGTTATAAAAAGCTCTCGGGACGCTGTTTTGAAGAAAGCTCAACAGTGATATGACGCACTTTTTAAAGAAAAAATTATTGAAGCACTTCGTTTGAAACAACAATGAATTATTTTCTCAAATAAAAATAAAAACTGAAGGCCACTTTAAGAACTATAACTGTACTTATTGCCAGCAAGCAAAAGAGGAAAGGTATTGATCATGTAATTGACTATTCAGTTAAGTTTCGGAAACTATAAAAGTACAAACAAAATAAAAAAAACTTTTGCGAAATAAAAATAAAAGCAATTCTTGGGCATAACGGGTCTTTCAATATTTAAGCTGATTTGATACCTTTGTTCAGTAGAAAGATTATTATTTAAGCATATTGTACCAACTGTAGAACATCTAGAATGTGTAAAGCCAATTGTTCTTCAACACAATATTAAACAGTTTTATTGCTAAAACATCTAGAATAATTGAATAATGATAATAATTTTAGTAGAACATAGTGTTTTGCAAAACTAGCAAAACTCTCTGCTTTTTCAAACACATCTCACTGCTTTAAAACTGCCAGGCACTACAGGAAGTATATGTACAAATAAATTGAAAATAAGGTACAACTTATAAGTAAAAACACTTTAAATCTAAATGTCTCCAGCTTATGAGAGTACATGGTTAGTCCATAATGTGTTAGTAAATAAATTACAGATGTCAACATTTTTTGTTCTGCAAGTTTGTATATAAATAAGACAACAGCAACAACAACATAGCCATTTTATTTCGTCAATGGTCACATACATGACAAAAACTATATGAAGAAAATACAGCAATTTAATATAAATAATAAAAATAATAAGTTAGCGAATATCAAAATACAAAAGAAAACAAAATATGATCAACAAAAAACATACAATTATTCGTAACAAAACCTATACCGTCAATTTTGTAAACGTTATAATCAAGTTTTATGAATAAAAGAAATAATGTCTTCACCTTTTGTAAACAAGCAAATCTGTTATTTAAGACTAAGTCTTGTTAGACAAGTCGTTTTGTTTGAATGTAAAGAAAACAGTATAACGATTTATTAAAAGGATTATAATCATGGAATCTAAAGTTTAAACATAGAACAATTATTCAAGTGCTACAGTGAGTAAAATGCAAACGATAATGTCAAAGATTCACTCAATAGGCTTTATCATTATATCATATACTAATATATGTAAGTAAATGACAGCAGGGTTATAAAACTATTAATTTTACGAAAACATTTAGTTAAGAAACAAGAGGGCCATGATGGCCCTGAGGTCGCACACCTTTATAAAGGCACCCGGAGGTGGGCCAGTTTAAACCCCAGGGCTTTTATTTGAACAAACTTGGAAGTCACCCATTAGAAGATGTTTCACGATGTTAAGTTTTTACTACACACATATAATGAAAAACAACCACCTACCACCCCCCGGCAGGGCCAATTTTAACCAAAAGGCTTTTATTTGAACAAACTTGGTAGACACCCATAAGAATATGTCTCATGCTAAACATCTAAGCTCTAGCTCATTGGGTTTTTTAAGTTTTTACTATACACATATAGTTAAAAACAATGACACCCCTGGGGTGGGGCCAGTTTTGACCCCAGGGCTTTTATTTGAACAAACTTTGTAGACGCTTAATAGAAGATGTTTCATGCTTAATATCTAAACTCTAGCTATGTGGGTTTTTTCAAAGAAGATTTTTAAGTTTTTGCTATACACATATATTAGGAAAATCAATGACACCCGGGGCTGGGCCAATTTTGACCCCAGGGATTTTATTTAAACAAACTTTGTAGACACTCACTAGAAGATGATTCATGCTTAATATCTAAACTCAAGCTATTTGGGTTTTTTCAAAGAAGATTTTTTTAGTTTTTGCTATACACATTCATGTATAAGGAAAATCAATGACCCCCGGGGCGGGGCCAATTTTGACCCCAGGGCTTTTATTTGAACAAACTTGGTAGACACCCATAAGAACATGTTTCATGCTGCATATCTTAGCTCTAGCTCTTTGAGTTCTCTTTAAAAGAAGATTGTTTAAGTTTTTACTATATGCATATAGGGAAAATCCATGACCCCCTGGGGCGGGGCCAATTTTGACCCTAGGGCTTTTATTTAAACAAACTTCCTAGACACTCATTAGAAGATGTTTCATGCTAAATATCTTAGCTCTAGCTCTTTGGGTTCTTTAAAAGAAGATTTTTTAAGTTTTTACTATATGCATATAGGGAAAATCAAAGACCCCCTGGGGCGGGGCCAATTTTGACCCCAGGGCTTTTATTTGAACAAACTTGGTAGACACTCACTAGAAGATGTTTTATGCCAAATATCTAAGCTCTAGCTCTTAGGGTTTTTTTAAGAGGATATTTAAAGTTTTTTCTTTCAGTTGCCATGGCAACCAGAGTTCTGCATGGAATTAAATTCTTTGAACAATTTTTAAAGGTGACCACCAAAGGAACATTCCTGTGATTCCATGGTTTATGAGGATATGTCATTTAAATTAAAAGTTTACGGACGGACAGACGGACGATGGACGGACGGACGGACGCCGGACGAAAAGCGATCACAAAAGCTCACCCTGTCACTTTGTGACAGGTGAGCTAAAAAAAAACAACAAACATCATTATCAGAACCGCATGCCAAATACAATTAATGGACACATGCTTGCAACCGTCTCACATAAGAAATATAGCCTATCACGCTTTGTCAACGCTTTTTATTTTGTAAGTAATCTACAGTATGAAATATGGAATTAAAACGGAGACTGTCACGACTTTAAACTTTTAATTAGAAGTTTTGCTTCATGACATATTTTTTGTTTTTGATTTACGACTTTGAGGCATTCAGGCATTACATAACGATACCATTTTGATGTTTAGTTTCAATATCTTTACTGTCCATGAATGAGTTTATTTTATGATATGATTAAATAATCTGATGGTTGTATAGTAATTATACGTTATATGTGGGTGATTCAAAAAGTTTTATTATCATTAGTTTTGATTTGTAAGTGATAATGAAGACCCCACACACTATGCGAAGACATATCGCACTTTCAAGACAAATAGCGGCCTTGAAACAAGCTCACTGCGGATTAGGTACGCACACTAATAGAACTATACCTCTTACCAGATAGATGTTGTTTGATTGCGGAAAGAGTGGAAAATCACAGTGGCCAGGTCTTTGCTGTATTGAAGATGTGGCGATGTAGCGATGTAGCAATAAGTTTTTGAAAGCTTGACTACAGGATTTGTGGGCTTGAGAATTGGAAATAGAAAAGTTGATTTAATAAATATTTTACACAATTTATTTTCAAAACCACTTTCTCACAGAAACTTGCAGACACACCTTTGATATTGGAAAGTTGCGCATAACACTTTCTTCGCTGTCAATGTTCTTTTAGTAATTTTATAATTAACATGTAGTGGCCAATCAGAGTCCATGATTGATATACTAGCTGCTGTGTGGTTTTAAGCCCGACTGTGTATAGTACGATTTCGTTTCATTATCTGTTTACACAGATATGTGTCGCTTATTCTTATATAAAACATACTTTTGTCGCATTAATCTTTACAAAACCTTAACCGTTACTCATTGTTGCAGAGGGTAGGGAGACCTTGGTTCAAGTTTTACACAGATTCGCATTCAATAGCGTTAAAGTCAGTACAGATGATAACTAGGGTGCTGAATGACAAAAGTAGAATTTGAAGAAAACAGATATATTAAAATGTGAGAAAATTGTTAAGAACTATAAAACTATGCGAAACGTAAAAACCCTCGCACAACCAATAATATAGTATCATATTGGAACTACCGAATAAGGTTCACGTCCTCGTGGTAGACTTATAAAAAGTTGCCCCGTACTTCACTTCAGTGTTGTTATATTTTTCTGGTCCTTCGGGATCATTGATGCAAGCACTATTAAGTGTTGAAAATTGAGTATCGCTCAAGTCAGTGCTAGAGGCGTGAGGGATGTTGCATTTATTCATTACCCCTTATGTACTGACTCAATCAAACCGAGTCTGCAATTTTCATATAATGTTGTTGTGATTTATGCTTCCGAGAGATCACTTTGGTTCCAGATTTTTATAATAGTATGTATTATATCGTTGTGTATGTTTTTGTTCAATTATCAGTAAGTTGTTGATATCAGTTGTGCGTATCAATATTAATGTAATACAGTTATTATAATAGTAATTCATACCGTTTTCGGAAGTTTGTAAATATTAATACATCCTACATCTATTCAGTTAACCCTTTACCTCAAATATACGGGAAACAACGCACTTTCGACCCACCACTCTTTTAGGCCTCAAATAGTTAAAAAAATGTCCTATTTGGGCCCAAACACATGTTTTCGTTGAGAAATGTTGCTTAAAAAAGTGAGCACTTTTTTGGCGCCGCCCCTCATCAAAAAGATACATCAGGGGGTTGTTTGGGGGTTGTTTGTCGCCAAGAAAATTTTGGACTTGTGAGAGGCTGAAAATGACCCCAAGTTGATCCTACGGTAACGTGTAACCAACGCTGAAAAGCCTTTGACTCTATCTCAATCTCTTGAGAAGTTGCAGCACTTTGAAATAAATTTTGATGGAAAAAATCAAGGCAAAATAGTGATTTTTGGCAATTTTAAGATGTCCCCTCGTTGCCATGGTAACAGGAAATTTAAAACTGAGCATGTCATTACAAAGGCAATGGTCCAGTCAACATTTGTGCCAAGTTTGATTAGTATTGATGCATTTTTCATAGTTTCATAGCAGTTTGAACTTGTAACAGTAGGATTTTCAATGAAAACGGCCATTTTTCACAATAGGGTTAAGTTATTCGAGATTATATGTAAATCATATTAATGTATATGCTTAGAATTCTAGTTAAAACACAAACATTCCAGCTATTCCAGACATAGTTTGAAAATGTGAGGAAACAGAATTAATGGCATGTGTCTAATTATTGCTTTTGTTTTAGAATTGATAACCAAATATAGACATTATGGATTTGCGAAGGCATTACATACTTCAAAGACAAATAATAGGGCATATGTTTGTCGCCTTGAAGTATCTTGAAATTGGATCAAATACAGACAGAAAATGGTTAATTAATTCTTTCATTCCTATCAGATATGCTGACAACACTGATCACTTATGATAGCGTCAAGGAGCTAGTTGCCGTGGTAAAGCTGTGAAGTGTTAAACAAATACAAGATCATAAACAACCAATAAAAACAACAAGAAGAGTGCCACTCAGTTGTTTTCAAGTAACAGCATTTCTCGGGATAGGTTACCAAAGTGGTACCAAAAAGGATACCAAAAAGAAAGTCGCGCATAAACAAACGGGTAGAAAAAAATCTTCGAAATCGCACATTTTGGAAGCAACCGTCCTTAATAATAAATATAGACGACCAAGTTCAAAGTTATGTATATGTATAATTTTCATTTGAGCAATGCATTGTTAAAGTAAGGACAAATGATACAATCCGAGTTTAAGATATATTGATATGGAAGGTAAATGGTCCTTATTTATTAAATATGTCGTGGAATATGCATGCATGTACTAGTATACATTTTCCGATCCGAAAACTACAACTCTTTAACATGCGATTGAACAATTTTATAGTCCTTTTTGAAGTAATGTAACTCTTTATACATGCAAGGTTTTGAATTCTTTTTTAAGTCTTGTTCACTCATACTTATAAATGTTTTCTTCTTGTCTGTAACTTCTTATTCTGTTGTGATGCGCAATATGTTTAAGCTCATTTTAATGACGTATGAACCATTAATTGCAAGTAAAATGTCACATAGTTCAATAAGCTTATGACCTGAATGAAACTTAAATGAACATATTATATCTGCAAGAAAAATATCTTTACAAAGGCTTTAACGTAATTGATCAGAGTTCAAATGTGATTATTCTATGAAACGAAAAACGACAAAACAAAGTTAACTTTTCTGATTGAATTTTCTTAAAAGCGAGAAGATTGTGTTGTTGAAAAACAAGAAGAAGATGGATTTTTGGTTGTTTTCAAGCGTTTTGGGAAGGTGTATTCCCATGCTGCACCAAAAGTTTTTGTACTTGTTTTCTTGTTTATTTATCGAAACGATTTGTATTTCTTTCATTCCATCTGAAATGTTTCGCTAAACTACATTTTTGCATGCATAAGGTGATACAATTTTTGTTATCATGTTGTTTTGTGAATTGTATAAACGCTAGTAAATTTGGTTTAAACATTTTCTTTCATTTTCATTTTTATATCGGATAGACGGATACAATTCTTTCTTGATTTTTCTTTAATGTGTTGAAGTTAGAAGTATGTTCTAAGACACGATGATATAAATAAAACCAGTTTTACTTAAAAATTGGTAAATCTTTGAAGTCTCAAGGATGACAGTGTGTTTAAACATAGACGTATTTCATGTTAGTTCTATTTAAATACATACATAAATACAATGCACAACTAAATAGGATAATATCGATGTCCAGATGTATAGATACAATTGCAAAAAAGCGCTTCAAACGTGTTATTGAAATATACATTTAATACTTTATCTACATATATAGATAAGTACCCTATAAATAGCAGCAAATCATTTGCAGAAATATCATTGTTTTAAAACAATAGATCGCTAACTGCTAACAAAAGACCTTATTATATTTCTAAATTCACGGTCTAAAGCCGCCGAATACTATATTTTAGATAAGTTTGATTCTTACGATGTTTTTCTTTCGTTAGAAGATTTTAATAACATATTCATGCTTTATGAAAACTTTTCATTTTTCGTTGAATTAAGAGTAATATAAATGAAATGTTGAAACAGTTTCCTAGTATCAATGACGTACAAAGAGCTAATAGACCAAAATTGCCTCCTTATTCGAAAAATAAACCCAACAAAAAACACAAAAAAACACAAACAAACAAAACAACAAAAACACAGCATGAATATGAATAACAATGGATCAAACATAATTACCATTTATTGAATACTTATATCGCACAACCAACAAGTAAGTTCACCAGTGGATGCAAAAACTTAATCTAAATTTTGACGAAAGCAAATTTAAACAAATTTACTAAAGCCATTTTTTTCAATCATTAACTGTAGAGGAAATGATTTTTGGTTTAAATTTATGAAACTAAAAATATAATCTTTATATATTTAAAGGTGTATATTTATCAATGTAAAATGCGAAAGAATATTCCTGCAGTTGTAGGAGCCAAAATATATAACATATTGTTGCAACATTTAGAAAGGGACTGCAATTATAAATAACAATTTTGAAGCTTTTATTTCAGCATGGAATTATTATCATATCGTTCCTAATTCAGGTTAGCAGTACTGTAGTTATTTATTACCTCAAAATATGCATACTTTAATATTTACTCCATTTTACCTTTTTCAACTTTACGTAAGCTATGCTATTTTTCCCACCTTAAAGGGAAAGACAAGGTTAGAATAAAAACTTGATTTCAGAATAAGAATACTATAAATAATAAATCTGCAAATTTTCTGCCGGCAAATAATAATATTACACGAATGATAACAAAATTTAAATCGCTAAATCACCGATTTCTACAAATCAGTAAGCGCGGCCATGTTTGTGTATTGGCCGTGTTAAAACAGGTGCGCGTGATGTCATTTCCCCACATCTTTAGATTTATGATAAATCTAGTTGAATCAAAGGGAAATATTAATATAATAAAGTATTGAACAGACAATATAATTTTCACAGGAGGTGTAGAGGAGATTTTTTATGGTTCAAAATACGTAACCATATCCAAAAAATAATAAAAAATAAAGAAACAGAAAAAAATCAACGTCTACCGGTCGCACCACCTCAGGCCAGTGATGCCCGTTACTCCAAACAATGCTATGTTCATTAAAGTCTCACCTTAATGTAATTAAACAATGTTTCAGAGATTTAATAAATACACATGTTATTATTAAACAAAGTTTCACAATCAAATAATGCAATTAAAAAAAACAAACAAACGCACAAACGAATAATTGGCTGTTAATTATTGAACGGCGATAATTATTATTATTATAAAAATCCTACTAAAACGTGTTCTTAATAGTACATGTAATTAAGTTTTTGCAGTTTGATTCTGACTTTCAAATTAAAAGGTGTGAACATATGTTATAATTGATGTAGACATTTCAAAATATAAGCAATTCTTTTGAAAAGTAAATTGTTAACATGTCTGTCAACGTATGAAGCTGCGCATGTGTGTGTGTGTGTGTTTTTGGTTTTATTTATACTGGGCGCCGGTTTCCCATATGTCCCAGACTAGTCGGCCTCTATTACTATTGCTGGTAACGTAAAGCCTGCAACGGAGGACTTATTCGCCTGCAACGTCGTCGATGTCGTAGAGCCGCGACGGAGGTCTATTCATGCTGTCGATCGTCGTAGACCTTCTCTAGGACCAAATTCCTCGCTTCATGAACAAAGGTTGACAATAGAGGAAAGGCACCTCTTCCGGGAGCAGCAGCTCTCTTTAGGGCCACACCCTTCGTCGTTGGTTAGGTCACACCAGCTAAGTGACCTAACTAGGTCACCCATCTGGTGTGACCTATGCCTTCCGAGCGACGTGCACGCCACGAAGGGAAGTCGGAAGCAAGCTGCGCATCGTTATCGTAGCCTAATATTAACTGCTGGCAAAACATTTTCATTGGCTGCCAAAAATTTAATTTGCATAATTTATTCACACAATTGCTGGTTCTTACTACTTATGTCTAATACTGTACATTGTCCATTTTAATTGTTCCTAATTTGCACCAAATATTCCTGTCACACTGTGTACTGACGATCTTTATTGCTCCTTGTATGCCTCTGTGCCGACAGACCTTTTGATCATGCACAATGTAGCCCTGATTGGTTAATCACCCTTGTCAAATATTCTAATGACGAAATAGACATCTATTTTTTTACGCTTCATCAGTGAACTGAATGACCTTAGGGGAAATTAAGTAAATTACAGCATGTCATAAAATAGCAACACATTTTTTTTCAGTTACCAATAATCATTTTAGTATTAAGTAGATTTATGATTTTTTGTTTTATTGGATTAATTTTACGGTAGTAGAAATGCGTATCTGTGTGGGAAAGGAATTGGGTAAGTAGATAACGTGGATAAACCGAGAATATGCGTAATTACAGGGGAATGGGCAACCTGTTGCTGTTGGTACCAGTTTTGACTGGGTGCCTAAATAACCTAATGGACAGTTTTGTTTTCATACGATATTAGACTGGCTGCCGATTTTCCTGCGCCATTCTCATTTTTAGCGTCAATGGCTGAAAATCGCGTCCTCAGCAGATCTCTGCATATTGGATTTAGTTGATATTTTACGCTGAAAAAAAAGATACATGACCGGCGATGTACCCTATTCGGACAGCTTGTCTAGCGAAAATTAAGTACAAAATAAAAGGATATATCGTCAATTTGAAGAAGTTTCTCATAGTACCCAAATTAAATTGATGGTTTATCTTTGAAAATTAAGTAGTCATTGCTTAAATCATGTGGTGGGATCATCAGCAAGCTTGAAAATCGGACAAATGATAATTAATGTCGCGGTGTCTTCAGTTAATTAATTAAAGCAATTCAGTTCCATATGATGTTTTCATAAATAATATATAATGTACGCAATAAGATAAATAAGTTCTTCATTCAGATATATTTCAGTTGAACCAGCGTGTACACCTATACCGGAAGTGGGTGTAACACGTCACAATCTCGGTCTCGTCTGTCTCGCGAGAATGACAGAACGCCAAAATGGCGGCGCCCATGAACTTATTTCTCAAGTAAAAAATAGTGTCTTAAAACACGAATTTCTCACTTATAGGATTGATGTCAACAGAAAAACTGTCATGGTACCTCTTTTTAAATGATGAATATTTATATTAGACAGACATCAATCCATCCATTCCTATTCCTTTAAAATGATTTTAGAGATGAATAGCTTACTAAAATGAATACAAAATTGTTTTTATATGGCTGATAACAACGCTAAAGAGCAGACTGCAGTGAGAATATGCAGACGAAAAAGTGCATATAACAATGTTATTTTCGTATAATAGTTGGGTTATTTCTTTTCTACCTTGTATACATTTTTTTATAATTATCTACTACACAAACTTTTCTATCTCCAACGTTTCGAGGGGTTAAACCCCTCTTTTTCAAGGAGTTCCTGTTTATTTTTTATAAATCACATATTTATCTTCTTACATGTCTTATTTTACACAAAATACAGGAAAATCACTGTTCCCCGATTGAATTTAGAATACTTTTTATAGTTGTTAAATAATTCTTAATACATCACTGTTTGATACTATATATATGTTCATATATGTCTATATAAATAAGGTAACCTGTAAAAAGGCCTCACAAAAATCAATCAACGGACTCTCCAAGAAATTGTAAAAGGAATAAAAATAAACGGAGTTTTACCGGATTTTATTTCACTGCATTTGTTATTAAAACAGTACATCACACAAATTCCAATATTCTTGTATTCTTGATACTTTAAACATGATAGCAAAGTTTCATTTTATGTTTAAATATTCATTTAGAATTATGTCTTCAATTTTTTTCTCATTATTTTCTACAATTAAGATATGTGTTATGTTAAATCTAATAAATTAAAGATATACTATGCTCATCTTTGAGTAAAATAATTTTATCTCATAAGTTAATTGAAATCTTTGAAATCCTTACTAAATAGTTTAAGTTGAACAAAAGAATGAGTAAACTATGTTTGGGACGCTGAAATCCCTATTATAAGTAAAGTGCCAGGTGTTTTTAGTGACACTATGTAATCATATTGTGGCCTCTTGTAGTGTTAATGGTTTGAAACATATCATATCTACTTTGTGTGAAGTCCAAATATGTTTATTTTATTTTTACAAAGAGACAGTGTAGCAATTTTAAATATTTTCAAATATCAAAATTTAGCATAATATAGCTTTAAGACAATTCTTATCTTGAATCCCGTAATATTTCTCTAGAAACTTAATCAGCTAATTAAACTTTTCTGATATGGATTAATGTATGAATGAATTCTCCTTACATGAACATAAAGTACTTAAATTTTACCTGATATTCTTTTTTTTACAACGCAGTTGACCTGAGTATAGAATGTAGGGAGAGAACTGTAATTAGCTGATCTGTATATTAAAATATAAATCATGTTAGGTTTATAAAGGATGGTTAAATATAGGATTGTATTAAATGCTTATTTCATAAATGCGTTTTTATCTTTCTAAGAAGAAAATACATTTTTATATCATTGTGTACTTAATATAACATTATCTTTGTTGATTTTGCCAGTATGCAATGGGGGAGTCTAAGCCTCAGAAACAATTATTCTTTCCTTGTTAAGGAACGGCAAAATGAGTTTTATAACGTTTAAATAATGGTTTAATAGCTTATTTGAAGCTTATTTCCTGAAGAAAGTAAAAATTAATGTGTAAATATTTGTCATTAAAGTAGCAAAATGTAAATAAAGCAGCAATTTTACGTTCATACCAAATACTAAATCACTATAACTATACTATTTGCAAAAAAACAACCGAAGCACAGATGGTTCAGGTAAGTGGCCTTTTAGGAAACTATAAAAGGACACTAAAATATACAGCTTTTGAGAAATAAAAAAAAAAGAATTGCTGGGGCATAATGGGCCTTTAATTGTACATTCTCACAAATGCATTCTTTTCAAACACTTAAAAAAGTGAAAGAATAAATTGATGAGGATAACTTTTAATTTCCAGTATTTAAGCTTACAGTGAGTTCATTAACATGCAAATGTGAATTTAATGCAACTTACCTTTACTTAAAAAAACTTTGAATGTTACTTAATTATGAAAAAAATTTTTATAAATCACTCGTGACTAAAATTTAATATGTTTTCGAATGAAATTTAATCTATAACATGATTCCATAAAAGACCTTTTTTGATACCCCCAAAGACGCTTTTAAATTTAAATTTTTATGAATAAAATATTAACCCTTTAATATTACATTGCATGAGATTATTGTTTCGTGACCTGTTCATATATTTTATATTTCCTTGTACAGTACAGGGCAGAGAATGTTTCACGTTTGTTATATTTATGTTACAATTTCAAAAGCCTATTTTCAAGCTGTTATTATTGATGTTATAATATGGCTTAAATACTTAAAGGATATAACGTATAGGTTGAGGTGAAGTGAAGATGTGCTACAAAGCAAGTTATATACTATTCAGTTATAAGTATTTTATTATTATTCTTTTCATTTTGCAAGACGTGATCACTGTTTAGAACCCTTTGTGAACAATTCTGCATCGTTCGTTAAAATTGTCTGAGGCTACTGTACTACTGTGCTACCCAGGCTCTCATTTACCGCCGTGCCTACCTTTGGCTCAAAACAATTCTAATATTTGACTAATACTCCATGGAAATTTCATGGAGATAAATTATCACCACTTTGTGCTCTTTAAGGGCTTGACTGGTGATATGTCCGGGGTCCGTACTCGACAGCAAAAGCTGCTTTTTTCTTCATATATAATGTTTGCTCAATAACACATTATCCATATGTTGTGTATTGACATTATCTGGACAACTGTTGTTGTCTGTTGCAGACAATGTTGTAACACAATATCAATTTATTTCTTACTAACAAAGATATGAAGAGTCAATTGACAGAAGAGCAGTATGAGACATGTATGGTTTGCAATATTTTTTTTTAGAAATAAGCGTACAATTAAGAAAACACAATCGTTTGCACTTTTATTATTAACAAAAGATTGTTTTCCATATTTTTTCTAAGGGTAAAAGAATAAAGAGGTATTTGTTGAACATTTCCAGGGCACATTTATTTTAATCAGAATAATTGCAGTTCTACGGATTACTAGTTCTTGTACTAGTAATTTAACTCTTTGTACTTTAACTTTCTTGCCAGATTTTAAGCCCTTTTAACATATATCGGGGACCGATCCACCTCCCTGGTTTTCATAGATAACTAACCAGTAATATCTAATTCTTCCACAAGTGACCGGCTATTTATCTCACATGTAACTTGTACCAGCATTTAGAGATATGTCCATCAGACAAATTGTCAATAGTCAACAGTCACGATAAAGTTAGTCATAGAATTATTGTATATAAATTTAGGAGAAAATTGATTATATAAAGACGGCGAGACTCATGCAACATTCAAATGATTATAAAAGCCTTTTATATATGTACTTAAGTATCATATTTTGGCAAACATCCACTACATACAGGATATAATATCGTTTTCTGTAATCAAACACGACATAGGAACATCTAATTTGAATTCCGATAAATATTTTATTTGATAGAATAGCAAAGTTCCGTAATGGTTTGATTACGCTAGCTAGTTAAACATGGACGTACATGGTTTTAATAATTGCAAGATATAGCATTTCTTTAGGTAAAGCGATCATATCTGTAGATACTTTCATTAAATTTTGTTTAAGAATTAAAAAGTCTAGTGGTAATAATTTGGTATAAAATGAATGAAATAAATATATATTGAATCTGAAAATAATGTGTTTCAGTCTGTAGACGAAGAAATATATTTAAAAAAGCTGTTTCAAATGTAGATTGAATTTTACTCAGCATACTTTCTTCATTGTATTATTATAATAAAGAGATATAATTGTGTATGTTTATTATATCATTTTACGATTGTAAATTACTAAGATAGCTTCCTGTATTTCAAACTTTAATCACATAAGCATATCATATTTAACATATCGTTAATAGAAATTTATAAATGGATTCCTATGTTGTAATATCAATGGCAGAACAAATGTTTATTCTTTCATAAGGACGCTTGCTAACACCAATCAACGAATTTTATCATTTTCAAAAATGTTTTACAAAAGGAAAATAAGAAAGTAGCTCCCGTCGCTTTCCCCCCATATTTCAGAAATAATTCTTCATAAAATTAACGAAGTATAGGAAATGTTCTAATTCAAATGAGAAAAGTGGACTATTTATTGTATCGATTATTGTTAGGTATGGTCTGAGATAGTATTATAAAGATAGTATTTAATGACTTTTGAAACTACACTGTTAGTAACAGAAAGCGTAGATCGTAGTTTTCTTGTAAGATATTGTCACACAAACACTATGAAGACAAAACGGCAAATTTCACGCTTGGCTGATAGAGGTGCCCCTTCGTGCATTTTTCAGGCACAAGCTGGCGCTTGAGTAGTACCACTGACCTTCCGTAAGCTAGTATTGTAGCTCTCCCAATGGCAGAACCTAAAGTCTCTAACGAGATTCAAACCGACAGCGGTTTGTGAGAGGGACGCGATTAAATCAGTGACATTAATTACTCGGCAAAGTAAACCCTCGGCATAGATGGCAGTGTGTCGAGTATGAAAATGATAAATCAAAACGAGCTTAGATTATTTTCACTCTTGTCGTTAGAAATAACCTTGAAGCTTTCAAATATTTGCTGTTTTAGGGACTACTTTTAAGTGCGCGTGTGCGTGTGCATGCGCGCGTGTGCGTGTGTATTTCAAATAAAAGACAACCATGTTTAGTACAAATTGGTTCTTGCTGGATAATTCAGTTGAATTGAAAATAATAATACTGAACTGATTTACGTTTTATCTTTGAGGATAATATAAGCCGCGTTTTATTTTGATTTACGACGGGATTCTTTTGTCGCTATATTATTGGAGGTTTTATTTGAGAGTTTTTATTTTCAAAGGCACATATTGTTATAGTAATAAAATTGAGAAAATATGATGAAAAAATGAGGTAAAAGTACTAAGGAAATTTAAGCAACATTGCATTTGCATTTGAATCTAAGAAGAAAGTAACTTTTTTTCAACAGTAGAATGATTTGTCTGCTCTAAGCAACGTGTAAATTATTACCGCTTCACATAAGTACATACACAGGCGGCTATCTTTTAACTAGAAATGTTTATGTCAATTATAAGTAAGAATAACTTTAATTTGTACTTCTTCAAAGAAGTGTTGAGATGTCGTAAGAAGAGTCAATGTAACCTGTCCAAGTTTCTTAAAGTTTCTAAACACATGCCATGTTTTCTTGGCATGAATGAATGATTTCTTGTCATAGCAGAACATTTTCAAAGGATATTTTGTAGACATCACGAACAAAGACGCGTATTTACCCATTGAATGGAAGGGGTCCATTTTGAACGAACAAATGTGTAAAGGAAATCAAACATGGCAATTTGTCAACTAGAGAACTAGTAAAATGATAGTGGAGTAGTTTTTCACAAATACTGTATTATAAAAGATTTGGTTTTTAATACACAAAGTTTCAAGCAAACTTAGAATAAATTACTAATAAAACATTTACATTCAAAACAGATTATATCGCCTGATTAATAAATAAATAAATAATAAATCAATAAATTTAGTATCTTCTAAATGAATACAACACGAACACAACAAACCTTCTTATAGTGTAAGAAGATCGTAAATTAATTAGAAGTGAATCAATAAACCTGACATAACTTCCTTAAATATTCAATTTAACATCGCCATATATTACCAAACCTAACTGGAAATCATCTTAAATATGCTTAGCATATGATGTTTTTTTCGAGACTGCTTAAAGATATCACCATTGTTGTGTGTGTAATAATTAAATACAAATATGTACTAAATAAATAAATTAAAGAAAATCCAAAAGCCAAAAAGGAAGATTAATTTCCTATCACATAGTTGTTCTATACAACTAAACATATTTACAAGACTATTTGTGGATTTAGTTTTTATACGCTTTAATATCGTTGTCATACTTTTACAGTATAACTTCATTTGACATGTATTCGTTGAACGTTTCTTATTTTTCTCTAAAGTGTATCGACACCAATAACTTGCATATAGAAATAATTTTATGATACAATGCACCGACAAACCCTAGCGCCACTGATGTTACCAAAACAATTGATTGCAGCTCTCTCCCGACTCTATCGTAAATGTATTTTAAAATTCAAAAGAATCTTTAACGTTCTGTTCACAAATTTCTGATATGTTTGTCTAATTGACTGACTAGTATTTGTAGAATGATGTTATACAATATAATAATGATGCATATGTCAATTTCACAAACTATATTTTATCCTGACTTGAATTTTAAATAGAATATAAACTCATGCATATTTTGTTACAACTTCTCCTTTGACAGTGATTAAAGTCTGCACTTTTGATTTTCATAAGTTAATAACAAAAACAAGAAAGCACAGAAACTAATTTTATTGGAACATTTGTCAGCCTATTTCTTTTAAGAAAAAGTGATACATTGTTTCACCTCCAAAACTAATTAATCCAATTGGAATGCCAAGTGTTATGCTGATTTGTAAGAACGTTAGTGTTTCCTTATACATTGAATTATGTTTGATTTGAAATTGAATTAAAGTTCTTCAATTTCACATTGAACAAAATTCACATGAACATTCTTTACTTGAAGTTTTTTTAAGATTTTCATTTTGATTTAACATAAAAATCCATACAAAGACAACACTCGGAAAAATGACAAATATCAGAAAAAGTTTGTCGAGCAAAGCAAAAGGAAAATCATTTTTCTATGATAATACTTATTCAGAGCAACTGTTTATGAGGAACAAAATTAAAAAAAAAATAACAAACTTATTCCCTGAAAATACAAAAGTAATTCCTTGTGAATGAACATATTTTAAAAAGTGCATGAAGCTATTTATATGATACATCTTGTTTTTCAAAATTATATTTTAAATTTTGAACCAGAATACTTCAAAAGTAAAACAAAACAAAACAATAATCATGATATCTGCATGATATCAGATGACAATTAAAGGCTAATTGTGTTCTAGTGTTCTAGATCTACATCAAATAAATACGATGCTAAGTCGCAAAGTTCCATTTATATTGTTTTGCAGCATTTTTTCTTTATTGGCTACTGTAACATTGTCATATTTAGAAGTATCAATAGATAATGCATTTTGTATTGTTTTTTCTAAACAATCTTTTGATGAGTTAATGAAATGTTTCGTTATTTCTCATTAATGTCTTGTGACGAGATGCTATTATCTAGTACGGAATGTAATGTGATAGCACGGGAACTATTGTTGGTTTTGTTTTTGCATCACGTAATAAAATAATTAAAATAATCACATTGAGCGTAAACTTTTAGTTTATAATACATTTAAAAAATCATGCTTTATTGAAAGAATAATCACACAATTAGCCGGTGTTCATTAGAAATAATGAGCTTCAATAATTAAGAGTATTGCTATATATACTAAATTATCTCATATGTTAAAGATTGCCATTAACTAAATGAATATATCGTGTAGTGTATACTAGTTTATTGATTTATTCCTTTAAAAAATGAGATGTGTTAGATAAAACAAATAATTAATGGTTAGTAAAATCAGCTTTATTAGTGAAATAACGCTGTCTCACGTGATCTAGTAATAATTATGTCAAGTTGTAAATAACGAAAAAGCAAATCAGTTTGTATAATGATAATGGATCAGTAACACAAACGGTCATTTCAATCTATAGTTACTCAATTTTTTGATTGGTTGTTGTGCGTGGTTGTATTTCTCGTTTTTCCATCGGTGATGGAAAGGTGCTAAACATTAAATGAGTAATTGGTTGTTGATGAGTTTATCGAGCAACCGAATACATGAATGAAATATATGGCTAATGAGCCTCCGTCTGACAAAAGGACACAAAAAGAAGCTTTCACTTTCGAGTACAGAGCCCTGACATGTCACAAGTCTTGCCCTTAAAGGTTTAATTTTGAAGCACATATTGGTTGTTATTTACCTCCATGCAATTTTACACAGAGTTTAGCCAAAGATATGAATTATGAGCCGAAAGCAGGTAACTCTACAACAGTAAATGAGCTTCTAAGCAACCTGAAACTATGACCTTTTAGTTCCATCATTCAAGCCGTCAATGGGTATTATGAGCTCACGCACCCTTGTAATCTTCCGTTAAATTTAAACCAACCGGTATCACGATGGCGGCAATCGATTGATCACCGATCACACAGAGACAAAATTCATCTGTTTTCCCATCGTCGTTTCGAGGGTTGGCGACAAACAATTTAAAATCTAAATGAAATAGGTTCGAATTTTAATACAATATTTACACTTATATTTAAAACATTTTTACAAATATTTACAGGAAAATATCGATATATAACAAAAGAATGACATAAATACCATGATAACTTTATAATTATCGGCGCACGTTATAAGTTACAAAAGACGATGTAATACCGACACGTAGCGCTATTTTTAAAGCAGTCTCCCGGACCATGGAATTAAAAATATTTACGTTGCGGTTTTAGGCATGTGTCGTCTTAAACAGTCTTGAAACATGTTGTTTTTAGTTTCTGTTAAACGACAGGCTGGCAGACATTAATTTCATGCGACCCGTTACACTTCATTTTAATATTAAAAATAGGTGATGGAGACCGGTCCACATTTTTTTGGGTTGTTATTTTTGTCTTCATTATTGAACATTTCTTTTCGTGATATGTTGCTTCACTGTTCTGTTCGGTGAAATAGTTGTAAAATCTTAAAGTGCAAACAAAACTGGATATCTGTCCTGCACGTTCTGCTGACGTCGTCATTTGAACAAACCAAATCTTATTTGTCTGGGTCGACCCAAACAAAGAATGTTAGCAGAATTTCAAACTCTAATATCGTTAACTACCAAATCCGCAAATAGTCTGTCAGTCTCAACTTACAGGCGCATTAATTTTCACACATTCTCAGATAGCAGAAGAATAGTTCCCAATTGGTCAAAGATTTCTAATAGTGTGCAATTCTTTAAATTTCAACAACTTATCGGAAATATATTCAAATAATTTTGATTATAAATACGTCAATTTTGTACTATTCTATTAAAATGCGTTTGTTTATATAAAAAAGGCATCGATTTGTCACTTGATCAAAACCCGCTGAAAAATAAAAACGAAGAAGAAAGGTTGTACAAAAATTCATACAATTTTGTTGTACATTATCATTTGTTTTTGTTTTTTTAAGCAGAAGATAAATGTAGAAGTTGACTGCATAAAACAAACAAGTTTGTAACAGTATTGAAACATTGATTAAAACGCATATATTTTAATTAGGTCACATATGTGTGTTAATTTATATATAAAGCGACGCCAAATTGGTTCATGACATGAATCATGTGGATGTGATACTCCGCTGCCAGAATAATTTTTGCGGTAATGGTGTAACTCTCTTTTTGAATCTTTGTTTGAATATTATATGATTGTAGAATTCATTTGCAGAAAACACTAGTTTGTTCAAGTTATTAATTTGCGCGAATTCGCACAGAAGTAAAAATCAGGGATTTCGAATCATTTCGGCCCAAAGCAGATCGGCCCCAAATTACGCAAGACGTTTCGGCCCCGGACGTTTCGGCCCTTTACCAAAGCGGCCACATTTTTAGTTCAGAATGTATGTCTTACCTTTACTGTATGTGTTTTATAAGCAATAAATAAATAATGAACAGAACAAATAAATGACATGTAATCTCTCGACCTAAATGTTTCTGATATTCTGAGACACAAACAAATTCAGCGCCTTCTGTGCTTTGATTTATATCTCATCATTGTATAGACATTATATACACAACGTATTTCAGCATGAAAGTACAATGCCAATCAAACAGAGTATTTAGAGATGACAAAGTACTATAACACAGTTAGATTATATATACATATATCATTAAAACAAGTTTACATTTATATTTATAATTTATGTTTCCACTCGTTAGTTTCTCGGTCGTTTCTAACATTATTAAACAAAAAAATTCTGAGATGACATCATGATATCGGCAAAAGAAATTAATGTGATTTTTTGCAGACACAAAATCAAATGTTTGAAAAATTAATATACGTAAATTATTCAAACATATACGTATCAAAATGCAAAATGTTTTGACGTGTGCCGGGAATATCGACCAATACGTTATAATAATGATAATGAGAATTTAAAAGTAGTTAGAGTAGATATTTTAAAATGACTTAATTTTATATAAAGTAATAAATCTATAGATAATATTAAATTTATATGAATTATATGAATGAATTGTGTATAAAATTTGGCACGCGACGCACTTTTCGGACAGGCATCGCCATGTATTACTTAATCGATTGCTTATAAGTGACATATCAGTGATATCGGTTGTAAACAGGTTGTTTTATGTAAACATTTTCACCGATCGAGATTTTAAAACATGTTTTTGTTTTACCGATAAAACAAAGCAGTTGGAAAACATGTGACCAATACGCGATATCAGTGTTAAATACGTTGTAATCGGTCCAAACTTAAAACTACCGATTTATCACCGAGGGCTCTGTATAATTGAGTGTTATATTATAATATTTAACAATGCATGCTGTAAATTATGAAAATAAAATTCCCTGAAATTACTGAAATTCAAGATTTGTATTAACTGTCGCATCTGAGTAGGAAATATACTATATGTTACTGCATAGATTGCTCTACATGGCTGGTGATGAAGCATTTAATTAAGTTAGATTCTTTTGGTATGTCGTAGGCTATGCACCTTCCTTTTAACTTCAAATACATCTTAGGCATTTAAATCCATAGCATTTATCAAATTGGCATTTTTGACCCTACTGTTAAGAAGAACTATCATTTTGATGATATATTCCACATATTATGATATTTGATACTCATGCCTAACTATAAGCAAGTATCGGTATTTTACATGAAATAATATAACAAGGTAAGTATCACGACAATAATTAACTATAGATACAATCAATGTATGATAATTGTTTTTATCTAATTAAGATATTTATTTGTGCAAAACATTTTAAGGTGGACCATTCAAAGATGAAAAGCTAATACTCAATTTCCTTTCAGCCGATTCTTCAGCAAAATTTCAGTACTTCGTAAATATAGAATATTGGTTATCAACAACAGACGTAACCGGACTCTGTAATTGAACATTAAAAAACACCCATAAACTGATGATTTCTCAATGTTTCTTTTCGTTCGGGCAGTTGTTTTGCCTGCGTGTTGAATTGTTGAAATACATCCAAAGTTTCATTTAAAACTTAATTCTCAGCATGGTCGTGTTTAATGAATAGCGTATCTATAATAATGAAAACTGCTGCTTGAATATATGGTAATAAGTGACTGTTTAAATGATTTATTCCATTGTTGACCACAATATGATTGTCGTGATATGCCGAGGATGATTGTATGATCCCAATCACGTAATAAGAAAAAGTATGAGAATCACAATTTCATGCGTCATAATAATATAAAAAGGAAATGACAAAAGAATATATTATATATATACTGTCGCCACGTTGATACTTATTCAAATATTTGTGTTCGTAGCTTTTATTACTTTGAAAATAAAATTAAAATGTCAAATATTAGGTTTACAAACATATGAGGTCAAATTGTTAATATTACAAGAATAAGCAATACTTGATATAAACCTTATTTCAACGATATCATGTAAGAAAACAAAACAGAGACAATCTTGTCTGATA
This sequence comes from Ruditapes philippinarum, assembly GCF_026571515.1. Lineage (NCBI taxonomy): Eukaryota > Metazoa > Mollusca > Bivalvia > Venerida > Veneridae > Ruditapes > Ruditapes philippinarum. Next base: position 69,261 of record NW_026857651.1, read on the forward strand.
TGTGATCATGTACTTAAGTATTGTCTCGCAATTTTTCAAGCTGAGATTATCAAGGAAAAATTCTGCAAAAGAAAGAAACCCTCCTGCAAACACTTACTAATATCTTAACTATGTTAGGTTTATAGTCAGTCTTATATAAAGTTGATGCTGTGTCTGTGCTTGTATAAGCATATTTAATTCTTTTTCCGTCCTGGAATAAATATTATACTATTCTTATTCTTATCTATTGTCTGAAAGTGAAAGTGTCTGCCAACTATTTTGCTTAAAAATAAGTCAACAAAGAAACGACTTCAGACAAAAAGTACATTTGACATATGTACTGTAGAAAGAAATTGATTGATGTTAAACTAAGAAAAAATATAAAACTTAAGATTTAAGAAAAACATGTTCTTACTCCATTTTGATATTATTTTTGTTTAATTTTTGTTTTAATTGTACTACCAAATATAAACTATTTATAAGATACACAACAATTACAATCAACAATTAATCGCCAATTCTATCTCATTCATGCAACATTTGACCCATATATCCCGCCACCTATCAATAAACAACATAACTTTGTCTTTGTCATTTATATTACAATGCTGATGATAGATATAGTATGATAATTATAAAATATGTTTTAATTGACTTACAGCTTTATTGGACCGGGTATTATGTTGATTATTTATCAATGATTTTTGTAAATTGTCATATTTTAACGTGTTTACTTACTTACTTATAATACTTATAAAATTTATACGTTATAATAAATAAATAAGATAATCATCTTTTTACTTTCTTTACTTATCATCCTGTTGTGATCTTTATATCTCTAAATTATTGTTTTATATTGAATACATTTATAATTGATTTCATATTAGAAAAGGGATATATTTGATAAACATTTTACGTATTTCTGATTAAACATATTTTAAAATGAATGTATTCAATATTTGTTAATCTTTTCATTGACATCTTATAAATATGTGCCTGTACTTGAAATATTGTTTTTGCTGATTTATCTGCACAATCTAGACAATACACTTGCCAGACTTAACAAAGCAGTACCTTTCTTTTTTGTTCAAAATACCTAAAATTAGTTTTTGATGAACAAGGTAATTTTTATACATTTCATGAATGAATTATAACACACATTACCACAAATCATTTTATAATAAGCTTGAATATATAACACCACAATATAATTTAAATATAAGCTTTAAAAACAACCAATCAAACAGAAACAAAATCAAGGACACAGTTCGGATGCGTCATGCAAAATAAGATTTACCGGCCATACATTGTCTATATTTGTATTAAGCTGGTATTTTATGAGAGAAAAGAAGGAAATAACACAGAAATTCATCGATATTTCCCATTAGAGACTTTCAGGAATGACACAACTAATATTTTTATTAACGATATTGATATGAGCAGATTTGTCTTCATTAACGTTTTGCAAACATTTGTAACCAAACAGAAACATAATTGATTTTACAGGAAAGACATAACTATATCACTTCGCAAATTATAAATTGGTTTAGCAGTATGTTGTATTGGAACAAACTCCTTTAAATTACGTCCTGTAATTGATTGGTTTGCTAACAGTGCGTGGAGTCATACGAGAGTAACCGGTTGAAATATGAAAAACAAGATCAACAAGAAAGGGCGGCGTTCAATGAACATAAACCCCACACGACTCAGCAACACAGAACCACCGCAAAGGAGCCCAGAAGATCACTAAACATTATACTATTAATTGTATTATGATAATTATGTGTTTGATAATAGATGAGGAGTTGACCATTTATTTTTGTGTACTCTAGTATCTGTTTATATCAAAATATCTGGTTTGTCAACAGAAAGTTCATAATGAAAGAAGATATTTCCTCTAAAGATATGAATAATGATTGCCAAAAAATCACACCGTGCTTTTCTGAAATTTACGAAGCATATTTATTTATTAAAAAAAAAATAATCGATTAAGTAACGGTTAGTTTATATAGACTTTGCTTACGATCATTTTTGTTCATCCTAAAATCTAAAAATCATTGCATGTAACAGAGCTATAGTTAGATAACAATCTATGCTCGTAAACAAAACATTGCATCTTTATAAAAGTCTTAAAAAATATATTTCTTTCTTTCTTTCGACGAGGTTATGTATCATTATATTATGTTTCACAAATTATTCAAAGTGTTTCTTCAAGTGGCTCTCTACTTGCCTTATTATCATTGAACAGGTGTTATAAAGAATACAATGAACATGTAGCTAAATTATTATTTCTTAGAAAATGAATCAACTTCATTTCTTTTCACGATTTGTACCTCTTGATAGCTTTTACCTTTTTTCATTGATTATTGCGAAATACATTAGCCCTTACGTAAAACATCATTAACACATACATTAAATCATTTAGTAAAAAAAATAATACTTGGTTAAAAAAAATGACAATTGGTTGAATTGCTTGTTGTGTACAGACAGTCTAGAATGAGCAAAAACATTACACATTTAAAAGACAATTAACAGGGCAGGTGTTTTTCGCACTGATGTGTCTGGAAGTTACATGAAATACAGACGGAAAAGGTTCAATAATCCTCTTGGTTCCTATTACAGATAAATAATGACCTATCAATATAGTGTATGACTGGCTGTTTTGATTGAACGTCAATTTCTTTGAATGTTATATGAAAATTGCTGCTATAAAGTGATAGCCTATTGAGAAGTTAATACTATTAGGGTCAAATCAAACGTTGATGGGACTGAAACTCATTGCAAACAATTTTGAATTATGCAAAGAAAAATGAAAGTAAGACCAGTGAAACATTGCACGGCACAAAATGTTGCCCAACACAAGTTTCATAATAATTGCCATAATAGCACATCTTACAATATTTCTAAATTCAAAAGTTCATGTTTTAATGGTAAATACTGCTTAAGGCGGTCCTAGCAGTCGTGAACGGTAGATTGCACTCACATACACTGCCTCATTTTCAGTTTTGTCGTTTTAATCGTTTTATAGTGATTTAGTTTTCTTCAGTCTGTATTTGATCAATAAAGTAATTTAACTGTAGGGGGGCATCAATTAGGTTTGATTAATCAGTTAACAGTTTTAGCATGAGCAATAATACTCTAAGGTCAAACATTTATGAGCCAAACAATAAAAAATTGATTTGCAGTAAAAATTATGTTGATGACTTTTATTATATTATTTTGAATATAAATATATTTGTTTTTTAGAAATAGATACGAGATCGTAGATCATAAATGAAATGAAACTGATATTGAGGAAAATGGATATAGAAAACGTCAGAAGTTCCAGCACGACGATACCCTTCACAATTTGAAATTGTATTTAATGCACTGCGAGAAAAGTGTATTGTACAACATTTAAAAGAGCAGAAAATATCTCAAGGTAATGCTAATCCTTTATTTTGATGTGTCAACTAATTACTATATGTTCACATCAAAAACCTATTCCGTTATTGTTGAATCAACTATTGCTGTTGTATTAAAGAAGAGTATTTTTAGCTAGTCTCTGAATATTTAATTTAGGACAGACAAACTACGTTAATTTCATCAACGGCGTTCACCCGCATATCTAAAAATATAAATTCACCGTGTATATCCAGGAACTAACAACGCATGACTTGTGCAGTAGTAAAATTAACTATAAATGCAAGATTGTGCAATTTTATGGTCGGTGCGAGCAATGCTGTAAGTTAATATAACCAATTTATTTTATAGCAAACAAATTGTAGAAACGACATAGCTTTTCGATTACTAGGACATTAATGTAACAACCGTATTAAAATATTTCCAGGAAAGTTTAGTTTTCAATATCAGACCTGATAATTAAAGGTTACTTGTGTGATCCGTATATTAATACAGTAACGTATATATTAATTTTTTGTATTTGATATTCAGTTTACCTGAAACATTTGCCAAATTACTTGACTGTGTCATATTACAATTATTTCGAGGTAACTCCGGTTTCGTGCATGACGCAGTGAAGCAAATCTGGGGACCTCATAAAAAGTAACCGATTCATAATTTATCTGTATTTTTTGAGAGTTTTATGACACTAGTAGTGTGGAAAATGTCTAAAGTATAACGCATTTCAAAGCAATAAAGTTTTTTATCCTGTCACTTGTATCAATTTCGGCCCGATAACAAGGTGCCGTATATTTTTACTGATCTACGGCAGTTGATCACGTGGTATCCATTTTGCCGGACTACTTTTCAAGAAAAAATATAATTATTATTATAATGTTGGACTTTATGTTTGGTTGTTAAATTTGTTTTCGCCTCAGAGTTTCCAATAGAAACGTTCTTTACAGGACGTTCTAGTGGTATGGAAAAAAAACTGTCGTTAAATCTTCTGTGTGTAGAATAACGAATTTTGGAAATTTGATTTGATTGTTTTGCACGTGCTGTTTGGCGCTACATTGTGACGTCAGGTAAACAATACTTTAAACGTCTGTGCAGCGTTAACGACTGAATAAAAGATATTGGTGTTCGAATTCATTTTCTTTGTTAGACCATTTTCTTTCATTCTAGTTAATCTATTCTTAGATAGTTTTCACAACAAAATTCGACAAAAAAATTGTTTTTATTTATCACATTTTTCAAACAAAATGGCGCCCTCAATGTGACACAGGGAGATAGTGCATTGTTGTAGAATAATGCACGCTTCGGTCCTTCTTCGTTTATATAGAAACAATTCCGATAGTGTGATTAAAGGTAATTTGCCAAATAAAATTCTTAACAAAAACGGTGACAGGATAAATAGAATAATAGATTGGTGCCGTGGATGGAGAAAGTTTATCTGGCTCTGCTCCGGAATTTATTGGGTTCGCCTTCGGCTCACCCAATAAATTCCTCCGCCTCGCCAGATAAACTTTCTACATCCACGGCACCAACCTATTATTCTCTATATATACAATGAATATTGTTGTACTTAATTATATCGACGAAACTCGAAAGACACATTCGAAATGGTTAGTCAGGTCGTCATTCACACAAACAATCTTAAAAAATATAATCATATTCTTATGCCAAAAATGTGTAATGCAGATTCAAAGCAATCGTATGCATTAATGATTTTTTTTAAAATTTGATTTACTATCAAATATTTTGGTCCGTTTACTCATTGATGCAATAGATTTGCTCATATATTTTACTTTTTCACAACTATTTCGTTTATTTTCACATTCCTGCTTTACTGGATATACCAGGTTAATATCGTCAATGTTAATTGGATTGTTTCAGAATATAAATGTACTAAAATCTGTAACTGAATAATGAAATATCATAACTTATATTCTTTAAGTAATACTTCTAGTAAAACAGGTCATATCAGCCGCTCAAAATTTTCTTCATGAAACCTCTACAAATAACATATATATCAACTTAATCTTATTATGCATTATTGATTCGCTTAGTTAATAAAAGGGTTCCAAAAAGTTTGTTGCTCAAAAGAACTAATCATTTAAATATACTGCTATTAAAATTGCTAAAATTATAATTAAGATTTTAAAGGAAATTGATGACCTGCTGTAGCAACCCTTTACACTTATTTTTCATAAATCGAATGACAAACACAATGTTTTTGTCATTTCCACTTGCCCTTTTTATAATTTCATTTACCATTACTTATGTTTCATGAATACTTCTTTTTATTCAGTCAACTAAAAGCTGTATACACATGATTTTCTGTCAGTAAGTGAGTGAGTTCATAACTTCGACCGTTTGTCCATTAGTCTGTCAGTTAACAAACATTTAAATACTAATATCTGTACAAACATCTGTCCCAATGCTTTAACATTTAAATAGAACAAATTTTAATTCTCTTGCATTTCAATTTCGAGCCTTTCATTAAATGACATATAACCGGCTGACGTTAGCTGCCTATACTCTTTAGAAAATAGCGTACAAAGATTATTTTATGTTCTATCAGTGCTTATTTCAAAATCTTCCTAAAAAGGCACACGCTACACGATTTGTCGAGATGAAGCAATTAAGAGGTCCATATAAAGTATTTAGAGTCGCTACAGTTTATTAATTACCTATTGTAAAATAACACATGTCATATGTTTAAGTTCTACTGATCAAACTATTATAATGTTTTACATGTAAAGGTTTGACTGACCTCAGCCATGTTTAATTTTCTAAAATCAGTTCATAGTTGTAATTGCTCGTCCTTTATAAAATGATATTACTTTTGTTTATCAATTTATTATTTTACTTTCAAATTGTTAATATTATCTAAAAAGAGAAATCTGAAGCACCTAAAGCGGACAAGAGGTATATAAAGTCTGTTTGATGTAAGTCTTAATTGTCATGAAAATGCTGTTTTCAAATATGTTATCCAGTTCTGAGTTGATATAATGTTTATGTGAATGAAGCCAATTAAGGACGATTAAGATATGAGGACTTTTTAGCTTTTGAATTCCGGAACATTTTCGATGAAGCGAGAAACAATTAATTAAGACTGTTACCTAATTTACTTTCACCAAACGTACTGTCATATTTGTAAGCTCATGCGACTGCAGAATCGAAATTAAAATATAGTAAAGTCTTTGCAGACACCACTTGCAGACTAATCCAATTCTATTTAATTTGGGAAACATGGCGACGTTATTGAGGCAAGCAATTCCCCATATAATGTAGTTTTCTGATAATCTATTGCACCAGGCTACAATCATCAGACATGATGTGTTAAAGCTCTGAAGACTTAACAGGTTTATGGCTTATAATGCACGCTTACCATGTTACATCACAATTATAGGTAGAAAGATGAAAACGGACTACATTTTTTGTACATGAATATTTAATTGTGGTATGTTTTTTCTAGTAATTATAAAGTTTGGACATAGTAATCTAATAAAACTCATTGGCACTGAATTATATACTACATTATTTTTGTTATCCTTAAGACTTAATATTCAATGGTAATTTGTACGCCCTTTTTAATAAATTGAAAAACTAATCTAAGTTGAAATATCTGCAAAATAAGTTCACATACAGTTGTCGCAAGACATAACAATTTAACAAAGTCAAATATAAGTCAAAATTTCAGCTCGGATGTATAGGAAAAAAATAATAATAAAAAAATAAAACAAAAGAATAAAAAATAGATAAATAAAAAAAAAACAAATATCTAAATATATGGTTGGTGATACGAGGCTTGTGGGTGTGATCTGCTGTAAAAAAGCGTTTTTATTTGAAAAAGTTTTATTGATCTTGAATATAGTTACTTCAGTTTGGTAGTTTATGTTTTATATTGCTCTGTAGTCGAATCGTGGACATGTGTTCATATTTTTCATATTGTCAGAATTATAAATAACCTTAGTCGTATTTAGTGACGTAATTAATGTAATTTTGTGTACGGCAAGACAGTTACATTTCAATCAAACAAAATGTTTATGGATGTTAAAATGACAGATGACCATATTACACGTACACAACTAGTTTATCGTGTTACAATCAAACAAACTCAGACATCTCGAGCATTCACGCAATTTGTGATAGCATTCTGTGACATGCTAGTTGCCAATTAACAACTTTATCAATTAGGACAATCAATATCACTTGATTATCATCACAACTGCTGTAATAAGGTAACTTCGTACTGCAGAACAATAATCTTGTTACTTGTTTGAATGTTAATTTGGCGAAATTGTACAAAAAAAGATAACCGAAAACAGCCAACAACTGTAAGCTTGTGAAACTGCCATGGGTAAATGTTGAGGTTTGTTGATTATTAATAAAGGTCAGATATTGATGTTATTTGTAATTAACTTATAAAGTGACAGATGAAGGTATGGAAATACCAACAATTGTCGCACACCTAGTACGTCGGAAGTTTTCCATCAATATTCGACTCTCGATCATTCAAAGAATGCCATATTGTAAGAATATCATTTAATAATGCATGCTAGTAAAGAGACAGTTCACAGGTTTATGCAGAACTGACAAATTATCACTTTACTATCCAGAGACAAATCCGTTTACTAGAGTACTTGAATGTATCTTGAAACTATCATGTCAGTTTTGTCAAAGACATTTGGAAATTATATTTGAAAAAAAAAGACACACACACACAACAAAACAAAAACAAACAAACAAACAAACAAACAAAAAGAACAACAACAGAAAACAACAAAAAACAAACTTAAACACTTCAAGTTAATTTGTTCTTGAAAGGTTATGAAATTACACAAATGATGGCTATTTCTTGTTTAATTTTTTAAGGATTAAAATAGAAAGATAACTTATATCCATTCTTAAACTTGTTTTTATCATAAAATTTCTTTATTATAGGTACAACACGCAAAAGAAGATAATGTTACTGTACTGTTATATTAAAATAATTCCTAACTTTTAACACAGAAATATATTGACCAGAAACGATATTTAGTCATAAATTTCCTGCAATTAGACAAAACATTTGAAAGCTGTTAATGCAGTTTAGAGTGATGAAGACAAGCTCTTCTCATGTAAAACGTTTTCGACATGTCATATGTAAATGTTTTATCTTTCATAGTTATAAAGAGGTAACCTGTAGCTATAGCGACCACATGCTTGATAAAAAATATTTTAAGACGCAAATCTTGTACATTTATACGTGTTATTACTAAGTGATCAAAAGTTGGAAAAATATTTTTCTGGCAAATTTTCTCTTCTATGTTAAATAGGAACAGATGGTGTCTGAAGTAGCCATTGTATTATTCATTACGTTTGGCTTTATCGGTAAACTTATAATAGAAGAATAAACATCCATTCAATATAATTGTGTAAAATACAAACTGCTTGCTTTTTTGTTGTTGACAAAATGGAGAAAAAATGAAGTGATAATGAATGTCCGAAATGGCGAAATTGAAAATGTATGTGGACGGCATGGAAATTTCTAGCTATTGTCCCCTAGCATGGATAAAATAGATGTAAATATTTAATATGAAATTGTAAAAAATATGTTACTTTAAACCATCCGAATCTATGTGTGCTTTTCTGTTACAATCCCTAGACAGATTGTTTATCAGTATGTTTGTAAGGTTTCATAGTAATTTGCTTATATACAAAAGGTACTTTAAATGACGATTCAAAACTTTATTTAGTCAGGCAGTTAGGTGGACGCCTAGATATGACAATTTATGCGTTGATATTTGCGATAAAAACACACACCCATCCCCACACCCACCCATGTACCCCTCAACCCCCCCAAAAAACAAAACAACTTCAAAATTACTGTGGGAAGGAACTTTGATAAATGAGTATTTTTCTCCATCAAGTAAAGATTGTATTTCTAACAAAACATCGATGGCGTCATTCATCATGATAACACAAATATATTTTACTTTCAATCTCAAATTCACTATTCATTTCATTCCCTCATAATAAGGAGTTATAAATAACACTAAAACGTTTATTGACGGAGAGCGAACAGTAAAATCAATACAAGTTATCTATTGAAGTTAAGATTAAGCGTACGCCCCAAAATAGGTCTTCGTGTATCAAACAAATAAATAAAATTGATTTTAGACTTTTTGTGAATACCTGTCACATCAAACCACTTTCAAGGTGAAATAACCACATTAACCAATTAAGAAACATTGATATCAATTATTTACACAGCTGTTAATTGCAGTTTGTTAGCAAATCAGAACGTATATTTTGTGCTCTTGTCTAACATTGTGATACTTTAAAAATAGGAATGTCAATTTGTAGACAAAAATGGGCAGAAATAAAATGCTAAGGCATGTGAAAAATAATGTTTATTTGATAAATGTATAAAGTACTAACGACTAATGTATATTTGATAAATGTATAAAGTACTAACGACCGTCCAACGTGTATATAATCACATACGATGTATTTTAAAGCTTAAGACGAAAAATAGATTCGTTAAGACAATTACACACAAAAATGCAATATCGTCGCTTGAAAAACGTTTTGTTCTAAGTGCCAATCTGTTGTTTTTTAGAAAACAGCATGTAAAGATTTAGTATTGCATAACTTTTTTATTTATTGTCGGATTTTGAAAATTTAAAAACTACTAAACGTGGTGTCAGGAGAACAACTCAATATCGTTAAAGATATGTGCATTTTAATATTTTCTTGCTTAAAAACCTAAAAAAACATTTGGAGATAGAACAGTCCTTGTAACTTTTTTTCAAAAATTATTAGAATCAGAGTGTTCAATGTGACTTAGAACATTATATATTTTAAGTTGAATTGATTTATATCATATAAAACAGTATGTTTTATCTTTAAAAGGCTGCCAAAAATGCTATCGGCTAATTATCCCTTGATTAGTTGACTTTGACACTACACTATTTCTTAGACCATATGTATCTAACTATATGAACTATGACATTCGAAATCTTATTAAAATCCTTAAATCCATTACATTATTAAATGACATTTAAACAAATAATTTAAATAAATAAATATAAAATACCCACATAAAGTTTGTAGACATTTTATCTATTGTTATAACTTTGGCCACATTCAAAGTGATTCAATGTCTAGAAAAAGAAAGTTATAGCCGCAAACGGTAAAAGAAAACTTTCAAATTTTCTAGAATGCTTGGAAAATCTTTCAAGATTTTTTTTATGAAAATTCAAAAGATGGTCAAATTCGAATTCCTTCCAAAAGTATGAAATAGTAGTAATTATTTTGTTATGCCCTTTACACGTTCTGTGTGTTGGTAAGAAGTTCTTATAATTCAAGGTATGTAAAAAATGTTTCTTTAACTTAAAAAGGCAAAGAAAACATATCTGCTAGAAAATACCTTAAATGTGGAGCAGGCATGACTTATATTTGAAAAATGTCATATTTAAAGATTGTTCGTGTACAAAAACATTACAAACATAATGCTATATAAATATTCATTTAGAATTCAAAGTCATATTACAAGACAAACAAAATATACGTATAAGAATATTTTTCTTCCTCCTGTCTTTGGTATAAAATGTGTTTACTTTAAAGCAATCTATTAGTTATATAACATTAACGCATTCGAAAACATATATTATATGTAAACGTATAATAAATATAAATTTTATTAAAGGCCTTTTTTGCCCCAGAAATGCTTTTATCTTAATCTCTCAAAAGCCTGATATTTGGAGTTCTGTTATAGTTTCCAAAATATTCCACATTGGTCAGTAACATTAACCATCTTATGTTTTTGTTTCATATTGGCAATGAGTACAGTCAATTTTTTAAACTCATATGTGTCTGTTATAAAGATTAATAATTGGTTTCTGAGACAGAATGTACCTTACGTTAAAGAAACTTTAGAACATATAACAAATTTTCTTTTTTACGAATTTGTTTGATGAAATTGTATGATCACAGTTGTTTCTATCCGAAAATACAGATCCGAAATTACTTTCAAATCATGATCAGTTTTGCTTGTTGTTTAATCACATGCAGTAAATTTACAGGACTTAATACTAAAATGTCAATGATTGGAGGGAATAAATGAATATATAATATCATTCAATACTTATATTTAGTATCAATATATTAAATAAACAACAAACCATCTAACTCAAAATGTTTCGTACAACATGGCGGGTGTCCTGCTATCACGTGATTTGATGCTATGTTTGGATTTAGAACAGTATGTTGCATATATCCCACAGGTCACGTGACATTTATCGATGATATGATTAGTCCAGTAAGTTAGAACAGTCTATTTATCAAGACATAGTAAATTTGTGGAGATAGAACAGGATGGTTTCGTAGTAATTTATTTATGAAGCTCTGAAGCACTTATATAACATGCCAAGGAGATAGAACAGTCCATTACGGACCAAATTGTGTATTTAACTTGTTTTTGAAAAATTTGGAGATAGAACATTACAGTTTTCAAGCGACGATATGCCTAATGACAACTTGTATGGCAGCATTCGGAAAAATTGTATGGCGATACATGTCGTTATAATAAAGATATCAAAAATATAGCTCAGTGCTAATTATACATTGACTACTTTGAATGTCGATTGATATAACCTTTGATCTGAGTTAGTATTATAATACAAATATGATTTAAATGGATAAAATCAAAAGCTTAATGAACCTTTACATAGTAATTATTACTGGCGCTGTAAGTAAAGTATAGTAAGTGTATGACATTCTATCAAAATAAAACTCGTACAGATTAGCAATCTTTTTCGCTTTTAATATAAGTAGACTGGCAGGTACAATTTCCTTCATAAATTAACAGTTTACATATAAAAAATTATGTTCAGAGTCTGACAGTCTATTAGAATAGTACAACCATGATCATAGAATGTTTGTAAAGAGTTTTGTCGACCAAAATGAGAATGTGTTTGTAGCACATGCCTTTAAACAATACAGAAATACCATCGTACATTGCACAATAATTTATTTGAATCTTGTGACAATGATTTGTAAAAGCAAACTATACCTGTTGTATTATTATCATTTGTGGTATTGTCGTGGAAGACTGTCTGATAATAGAAAATATGTTCCAATGTTTGACTATTGATAAAGTAATGCAGACACAAATTAAAGAAAGTCATTGCAAACATGAATCATTCTTTTAGTTTTTTTTCAAGAACGTTGCGTGCTTACAGCAGTCACGATAAACTGAGTATAAAAGTATAAGTAAAATCTTATTGTAAGGCTGCCAACAGTTTTCATACTTTTGTTTTCACATCATATTTAATGACTTTATTTATTTAAGAACCTTTAATATTTTCTCAATTACATTATACATCCCTGGAAAATTGGAGACAGAAAATGAACATTTCAGTAGTCAATAACAAAGGAATAAATGGATAGCTGTCTCGTAATTCCCTCTGTATGAGCTTGAAATGTCTAGAGTAATTACGTTTGTGTTGAAACATACATGAAATTTTCTATTTCTGAAATTTGAACACATTTTCTTAAACAATGAAAATCAGTATTGACAGAAAACGTGAAAAAAAGGATACCAAATAAAGCACAAATCATGCCGAATCATGTTTTTTTATCAATTACAAACCTCCCAATTTTGTTTATTTATTTAAAATAACAAATTGAACTACACTTGTTTAACAATGAAGAACAACACATTTACTGAAAAAGGAATGTTACTTACATACCAATACAGTCACTGTCATCGACTATCCCTGGACATTAAAGACTCTGCATTCCGGAGGATAGAAATTAAATACATAGCATTGTCCTCATAGTAGTAGTACATAGTATTTGTTACAAAATATGCCAAATACATATTCTCGAAATTTCCTTAATATGTACCACTGGGAATCTATATTATTTATCATGATGGAGAAAATATTTATACGCAAATGACTTTACGGTATCAATTAGAAATTGAGAATATAAAAATCAAAAGTAGAACAATAATTTAAAATCTATACTTTCGTACTCGACATGACTATTATTTTATGATGAGATACATAAGCCAGTTAAAGAAATAAATTGAAACCTTACCTTCACATAAATAGACAAAATCATAAAGTCGTGACATCTGTGCTCCTAAAGACGAATGTTATGTTTGTTCTTACATGCTTACTGTGACCAATCTTGTTATTTGATGTAAGCATCCCATTTCAACTATATTTGATTTTCTAGCCACGGACCTCTGATTCATTGTTCCCGTGCCAGTCTTTTGAATATATAACATTCTGTTATGTATTCATTGATTATTCTTTGATTCCTTTTTTGAACTGTTAATTTTAATACCCATCCTGACTCCCCTTTGTTTCCCAACCTTGGTCGCTCTGTAGCTACATTCATTTAATGTCACCTCTCCATGTTGATTTTTCTTCTCATATTTCATGTGTTTACTTAGGCATTTATTAAAGTTTTTTTTTAACAGAGAAGAGAGAAATGAAATAATATTATAAATCATAAATGCTTTCGTCTGAATATAATACTTTTTGATTTGTTTTGAAAATTTAATTACTTTTTTATAATTTGTCATATTTCCTCAAGGAATGGAGGATAGTAATTTGACGCCTTCTTAAAATTGACGACTCATTAAAACTAAAAAAAAACGCCTCCCAGAAAGAAGGAAAAATCAAGGAATAAGACATTCTATAGAGAAAAGCATTATAACACTAATCTTAAATGGTATATTTTTTACGTTAGAAATAAGTTTAAAATACCTTTAAAAATTTGTAGTAGTACTTTTGTATTAGGAATCAATATCATTTTAGTTATCTTATCATTTTTTGTGGTTAATAAAAACAACACAGTTTGTATTTAAATTAATGTCAGAGATTTTTGAAAGTTATTTACTTCAATATGATTAAGAAATATCTATAATAATGATTTACATGTTTATGTTATGTCATCTACGGAAAATCAGTCAATGTAAAATGTCGTCGGGGATTTCTCAAATGGGATTCGGATGATAACGAATCGCTAAGCATCATGCAGAAACATTGTGTCGGAAGAAAAATGAAATTATATAAATACAATTTATTCCAATGGGATTTGATAGAAAACTTACAGAAGAGGTTATCTGACTGGGTACTCTATACATTTCTTGATATAAATAAAATATAACTTGATACATTGCTGTTAGATCAATAGAAGCTACAGTTTATCTACGATTTTTGCATGAATATATTCAAGGAGAGCAAGATCGTAGTTTCAGGTTTTTGCTCGAACTGATTTACTGTTTATAGTTTTATGTTTTGCAGTAAGTAATGACATACTCACGTTTCTAGATTCGCATCATTATTGTTCCTGCAAATCTGATATTTCTAGATGGTTATTGAATCTTATATAAAACAAAAACATAAAGGTTTCGCAAACGAAAATAAATCGAAAATTGCTTAGTTTCACTAAGCAAGAAACGATTACCTTACGTAAATATCTTCAATATTAAATTGTAAAAGTAAAATAAGGATTCATTCTTGTGTTACTTTGTATTATGCTTAATAAATGCTTACATAGCATCGAACTGACAAAGAACTTGCATTAATCAGTGACTTATAAGTACTTACGTTCGTCATTCAGGCAAAATTCCCATAGCAAACATGAATGTATGTACTTTCAAGCACAGATAGCAAATACATAAGTAACAAACTTCATGTTTATACCAATATTTCTATCTACTTTTAAATTGAAATATTCTCTGAATGCATGATCATTAGTTCATCCTTTATAAATGCCTGACATAAATTGTACTGTGTGTCATGGTGTAAACACTATTCTTACTTCATTTGTATTTTATTTCTTATTTTATACTTTGAATAAGACTACTAAATATAAATGATTGAACAAAACTATCTTAAAGATGCACTGTCGGCAACAATCAATCGGCTAGCTCCTCGGCTCATTTTTATCTGATTTATGCTACAATCACAACTAATATCCCACCAGCTATAAATATACAATTGAACATTGTCTTTGTATCATTTATATTGCAATGTTTATGATAGTAATAGTATGATAATTATAAAATTTATTTAAAGTGACTTACAGGTTTATTAGACCGGGTGGTACATTAGTTTATTTTTCAATGATATTTGTCAATTGTAACATTTAACCTATTTGTTTAGAAATTACTTATTACAATTATAAAATAAAAATATGCTTTATACGTTATAACAAAAAGATAAGAAAATAACCCCTCATTAGTTAGCATCATGCTGTGATCTTAAATAATTGTTGTATACCGAATGAATTTATAATTGGTTTCATATTTGAACATTTATATTTGATAAACATATATTAGGTATATCTGATTAAACATATTTTTATAAAGTGATTTTATTTAATATTTATCATACTTGTCATATACCTTGTAACTAGATATCTTATTAATATTTGCCTGTACTTGAAATTTTGTTTTTTAAGGCATGTCATAACGGGAGTATTACATACATCACCAGAAACCTTTATATAACAAGTCTGACTATATAACACTTCAATATAAATTTAAGCTTTAAAAATAACCAAACAAACAAACAGAAACAAAATCGATGGCAAAATTCAGATGCGTCATGCAAAGTAAAATTTACCGGCCATGCTTTGTCTATATTTGTATTAAGCTTGTATTTTATGAGATGAAAGGAGGAAATAACACAGAAACTCTCACGATATTTCCCATTAGAGACTTTAAGGAATGACACAATTAACATTTTGATTTACGAGATTGATATTTATAATTTAACAGATTTGCCTTCGTTAAGTTTTGCAAATATTTGTAACGACAGAAACATAATTGATTTTACAGGGAAGACGTAACTATATCACTTCGCAATTAATAGATTTGTATTCGCAGTATGTTGTATTGGAACAAACTCTATAAATTACGTCATATTAGATTGGTGTGCCAAAAGTGTGTGGAGTCATACTCGACAGGACAATAATTTAATGATGAGATATATAAGCCAATTAAGAAATAAATTTAAACCTTACCTTCACATAAATAGAAACAATCATAAAGTCGTGGCATCTGTGTTGTCAAGGACACATGTGTTGTTTGTAATTACATGCTTATTGTGATGACAATTATTGTGCAACCCCTGTGTCCAATCTTTAAATTTGATATACGCATCCCATTTCAACTATATTTGCTTTTCTAGCCCCGGACCTCTGATTCATGGTTCCTGTGTCAGTTTTATGAATATATAACATTCTATAATGTATTCATTGATTATTCTTTGATTCCTTGTTTGAACTGTTAATTTGAATACACATCCGTACTCACCTTTGTGCCCTTTCCTTCTTTTGTTTCCCAACCTGGTCGTTCTGTAGCTACATTGATGTAATGTCACCTTTTCGTGTTGATTTGTCTTCTCATATTTCAAGTTTACATTTAGGCATTTATTACAGTTATCTTAACTGAAAAGGTTATTATAAATCATGAATGCTATGATACTGCTTGATTTGTTTTGAAAATTAAATTACTTTTTTATAGTTGGCCATATTTCCTCCAGGAATGGAGGATAGTTATTTGACGACTCATTGAAATTGACGACTTATTTAAACTTAAAAAAAAGAAAAAAAAACGCTTTCCAAGAAGGAGGCAAAATTAATGAATAAGACATTCTATTACGTATGTCAGTCTGTTTATTTACTTGATAATAACGGCAAAATGGAACAAGTTTTCTTCACTTTGGAATACAATTATACATTCAAATATATTTTGTACAGTAACGTATGTCTAGTGGGATAATTTTTTTTTTCAAAATATATTTTTTCAAAATATGTTTAAAATGACGATTAGCAAATTAAAATGTAAAATGATATCAATATTTTATCAAACTAGTTTATGCCCTGATAAATTTCAATCCCATGCAATTAGGATAATAAAATCAACAACAACACGTGGAATTTGTATAAACGTTTAAAATTCTCCATATAACACACGAAAACACAAATGAAATGAATGCACTTAAAATGTTACCAAGTAAATTATGAATAATTTAGATAGGACACTTCAAAGGTTTTCTAGACTACACAGCAGTAAATTCGATTCCGTACAGATGAGTGAAAATAGTGATACTCAAGCTACGTCGTGTAATTGAACGTTTGTACATTTCGTGATAATTTTCACCTAATATGCTTAAAGGCCTTTATATATATAGAATTTGATACAATAATGACAAGTGATCCGGTGTAGAGATGAATGAAATTAATAAAATGAAATGTGTGGTCAATGATATCCCCATTGGGTGATGTTGACAGAAGATTATTATCGTATTTTAGAGACAATATCAATATAGAGTTTTAATTTTCCCTTCTTTTTTATTCCCGACACTTTCTAAATAATAAACATTATTTCCCTAATTCAAAGCAGAACATTGGAACCAAAAAGCAAACTACTTACAAATTAAATGTATTATATATTTCTCATTTATGCAACTTAAAAACACATTGGTAAATAAACATATTATATCAAAGGGGATATTTTTTCAAAATTAATAACATGCTATATGTAAAATCATTATAAAAATCATTATAAAGTTGAATAAATTGTAGCTAAACAACACTAGCATCATTTTTAGATTTACTGTACATTTCTTTATTTCTAATGCTACACTAAAGTCTCAATTCTTAGAAAATTGGAACATAATATCAAAAAATAGCAAATTGGTACTGCAATACTAGTCTAAAAATGGTTGCTTTCGGGAGTGCAGCAGAATGTGCTTTATTTTCTGTCACCGATCTGAGATACATAACAAATGAGATGACTTTGCCAGATTGACCGTCTACAACAGCTTCTTAACCATTGTTTTGTATATAAAAACAACTGCCTTAGGAATGATTTCCTTGAAAGACATGGTATCTGATAAACACATACATATAGCAGTGGTTGACTGTCTTTCTAAATAACAAATGTCAAAAACATTTGAATCGCTCTTCCGTGATTAATATGTCTTTGCTGTGACTAATCTCTCTTTTCTGTGATTAATCGCTCTTCTGTCATTAATCGCACTTGTGATCGCAGGCGTTTAATCTCCGCATATTAAAATGACATTGTTATTGCTATTTTTATATATATTTCATGACAAAAGAAATTCTTATATTTCGCTTTTTGTGCTAAAAATACCTCGAGATGCTATGAGAAGAAACTCAAAATGGATGTACACAGCACATTAAAACATAAAATGTTTTCTTTTTATCAGTAAATGACCATTTTATGAACGACTGAGGATCATACAATTTGTCTACATGTATACATGTATATACTATATTTCTAAATCATTTCATTTTTCAAGATATTTTCTGCCAAGGCACGCGTTAGAAGTATTTGTATGTACTCGTACACAAATTTGCTTGTATATTTGTACATGAAGCATAAGTAGATTCTATAATTTTGTTGTATATTTTTTAGGTTTCTAGTCTAATAAAATTCTGTTATTCATATATGCTCTGAGCATTCTTCTATTACACATAGTGATATATGGTTAAATAAAAAATGATATATCTATTACGTTCCGTGGAATGTCGAAGTTAATTACGTTTAAACAGTGTTAATTTGTGTTAGTCGCATAAAAATTTTTATGAAACAAAACAGTCTAGACATCAGAAAAAACAATAATTTTGAATGGTATATTTTTTTTTTCGTTAGAAATAAGTTTAAAATACCTTTAAAAATTTGTAGTAGTACTTTTTGTATTAGAACTCAATATCATTTTAGTTATCTTATCATTTTTTATAATAGTTAATAAAAAAACAACCAGGTTTGTATCATATTTTATTCAATATGAATAAGAAATATCTATATAGATTTACATGTTTATGTTAATATGTCATCTTCGGAAAATCAGTAAATGTAAAATGTCGTCGGGGATTTCTCGAATGGGATTTGGATGATAACATATCGCTAAGCATTACATGGAAACATTGTGTCAAAAGCAAAATGAAATTATATAAATACAATTTATTCCAAGGGGACTTGATAGAAAACGTACAAAATTCTAAGAGCAAGATCGTAGTAATCGTTGAATGTCTTACTTAATGGCAAACAAGTTTAAGTTTCTTTGCTCGAACTGATTTATTCTTAATAGTTTATGTTTTGCAGTAATTAATAACACACTTAATAATAATTATATAAATAAATAATGATATATACTCACGTTTCTAGATACGCATCATTATTGTTCCTGCAAAACTGATATTTCTAGATGGTTATTGAATCTTATATAAAACAAAACTATAAACGTTTCGCATACGAAAATAAATCGTAAATTGCTTAGTGAAAACAAACTAAGCAAGAAACGATTACCTCACGTAAATATCTTTTATATTTACTTTATATCTTTATATTAAATTGTAAAAGTAAAATAAGGATTCATTCTTGTGTTACTTTGTATTATGCGTATTAAATGCTTACATAGCATCGAACTGACAAAAGAAGTTACATTAATCAGTGACTTGTAAGTACTTACGTTCGACATTCAGGCAAAATTCCCAATAGCAAACATGTATGTTTGTACTTTCAATCACAGATAGCAAATACATAAGTAACAATTTTCATGTTTATACCATTATTTCTATCTACTTTCAAATTTAAATATTCTCAGAATGCATGATGTGCTACAGAAATATCTAAATTAGTACCAGTGACAAAATTTTCAAGAAGAGATATCAGAATTTTGCAAATTAGAACAAGTATTGAAATAAACTTTCAAGAAGTGATATCTGAAAATCGTAAATTAGTACTATTTTATTGAAATAAACCTTCATTCATCTGCAACCTCAAAACATTTGTTAATTTGAATTGTATTATGTTTTCTGCCAAGATATTTTGTAACAACATCTGCTGCTTGCTTCTGAATTTTCGCAATTGATTTTGCTAAGTTAATAAAAGACAACATTTTGAGAAAACGTGTCTGCGCAATTAACAAACTGCGTTCTTAAATGTGTTAGTTTGTTTAAACTAATTAGCAAAATAGATCTAGTGCTTTTGATATTACATGTACAATGCTCAATGTGTTGTTTGAAAGCTTGTTGTTCTACATGTTGAGATTCTAATAAATATTTGAAACTGTCAGTCATCTTCACAATAAAAATAGTCCTTTTCACAAAGTAGTTGCTTTGTGAATCAAATTGCTATTTGCTATTTCTATGTCTCTAATATTTCAGTTTTCTATTTTTAGTTGTATATATTATTGTATATATTATTGTCACCAATTCTGTTTGTTTGGTTGGTTTAACGGCGCACCAAAACACAGTATAAGTCAAATGGCGCCAAAAAAGGAAAAATGATTTTGGCTACTCTCGAGTGTTACTACCTTCAAAGCAACACCAGGGGTCAAAACCACATCAACTGATGGAGGATCCAGTTAATCAAAACCATTTAATCGCTTGTTACGATCACGTAGGAATAAACGGTGACTGCTGTTCTTATGCCTTAACCATTAAATACATCTACTCAGCCACAAGGAACTTGTCACAGATGAATAAAATCTATCGATGAAACTTTTTAGCAGTTAATATATACATGCATTTAGATAAAATAACTGAATACAGTTTAGACCGATGAAGACAATACATACTCTTCGATTGAACATATCATACAGTAAAATAAAGTTCTTTTGTATATATTGTATTGGGTTATAAATTACACTGATACAGTTATAATTATATGGCGATTTTCTAGCCTTACTGGTGCAGAACTACATAAGGTTTCTCTACATGCGTTACCTACGGCATGAGCGGAGACTCAGATGACAATATGCTTGATGGATAATGCTAAACATGACAGCGTGTTATTCTTACATGGATTATTGCTTGAATAATAATTATATGTTTGGTATATTTTCAGTCTCGTTCTTAACAGAAACGAACATCATATTCCATAATCTGTCAGCGTTATATACCGATTACAAATATCACCTCTGGAAACAGACAAACAGCACAAATTTAATTACCATTTGATATTGAAAAATATATCGAGAAATACATGTTACTTTGGTATTCAATTTGAATAACAATTATCTTAATCTGTCTTAAATAAGTGCTATATTTACTATAGATAAATGTACTCAATTACACTGCACTATTGTACCTTATGTTGGATGATACTATTTTCAAACAAAAGAAAATATAAAACCCAATTATTTACAAATTAAAACTGTAATACAAACCTTATAAAGAAATAATAATGGTAAAATCAGCTTATGACATTTTGATGTTATTTTTTAAATTAAAGAAAGGGAACTATTTTATTTACTTTAAAATGAAAATGTGTGTTGTATAAAAGTTATAATAAGTAACTTGTTTGGTTGGTATTGTAAGTTTTTATCAATAAATTAGAAGTAATGAAGCGACAATGCTATTGATAACTAGCTAGTTTAGTAGTAACTTTGCTTGTTTGGTCTGAGATTGCTTATTGACATCTAACAACACCTGCGGTTTGAAAAACGCTTTTCAAATGCTTCATGTGATCATATTAACTCTACTAAAGAGATTAAAGGTCAGAAATTAGAAACAAAGAAAATAAAGTATGATCATATCTTTTACAGTATATAGTTAACTTATCTAGGCTTGAAAAGTAAAATATACTGAACTTTCAGAAGCAGATAACTCAGAAAGCTGGTCAATGACACTCGTTGTTTAAGTGAACGTTTAATCAACTTTGAAAATTAAAAAAAACTAGTTTACATTTTTTATGTTTGCCTGCAAAAGCAGGAAGTCCAGATAACGTCTTGCAAACACTTCTGAAATCTTCGTCTGATCCATTTTATTTTCAACCCTCTCTTAAGGGCAATATCTTCATAATCGAAGATCATAAAATCACAAAATAAGTATAACAATCTTTTTTTCCAGAGGTCATCAACTTAATCATCTCAGTAGAAAACAGTGACATGAAATTGTTTTTACATTTTCTATAAATTATAGTACGTTGGTTTATCATATGTGTTTTAGCGTAAAGTAAATGCGACGTTGATTCTTATTCAAACATTTGTGTTCATAGCTATTATTACTTTATAGGAAAATTAAAAAATCAAATATTGTGTTTACAAAAGTATAACGAATTCAATTTTTTGTTTTGTTGATACTTTAATGATGTTGGAAATTGCTGAGTAGAGAAAACGTAGATAAATATCATGAATCTAGATTTAAGAATCAAATATATACGATTAATAAATATGAATATTTTACAAAGCAAATGTTCAATATAACATGAATAAGCAATACTTTATATATACAACATTTTAGCGGTATCATGTTGGAAAACAAAACAGAGACAATCTTGTCTGATATGTGATCATGTACTTAAGTATTGTCTCGCAATGTTTCAAGCAAAAAATCAGATTTGTCATCAAACACTAACTAATATCTTAAGTAGGTAAGGTTTATAGTCAGTAGTTTAATAAGTTGATGCTGTGTCTGTGCTTGTATAAGCATATTTGATTCTATTTCCGTCCTAGATTGATATACTTGTCTTCAGACAAAAGGTACCAAGGACAAATGTACTGACTGTAGAATAAAACCATTGGTGATGAACTAATACAAAAAAATGGACTTCCTATATGAATACTAATGGATGTGTATCTATCCCTTCAGCCGATAGACATTAAGCTGATACAAGCCTAAAGTTGTTTCGTTTTTTCCATTTCTCATGATAATCATTAGTTCATCCTTTATAAATTGTACTGTGTGTCATGATAGCTGATTTGAAATACTTTTGTGCACCGAGTTGTCGCTACCGACAACACGACAAAGTGCAAAACGGCGCAATGTCGCACTGTCGTCTTGTCCTTCTGTCGCTAACAATGCACGCCAAATGGCGCGTTGTCGTGTGGCGTGTTTCGCGATGTCACATCGAAAACGCGATAACGATATCGGTTGTGTTGTCGCTATCGACAACGCAGCGCGCTTTGTGTACCAAATGAGCAACCATTGTATGTAGGATTATTAAATAAAATTATCACATTTGTTAATTTACACAGATATACAATTGTTATATGTACACTGTTATACATGTATGTACTGTTATTTTGTTTACTCATGTGTTCCATATGTAACTTGATTTAATAAAGATATGTTCAGTTTTGTTCTATAAACTTTAGATTTATGTAAACAATATTCTTACTCCATTTGTATTTTATTTTGTATTATATAGTTTGAATTAGACTACTAAATATAACCAAAATGCACTGTGAGCAACAATTAATCGGGTAGCTCCTCGGCTCATTTTTATCTCATTTATGCTACAATCACAACTAATATCCCACCAGTTATTAATATACAATTGAACATTGTCTTTGTATCATTTATATTGCAATGTTTATGATAGTAATAGTATGATAATTATAAAATATATTTAAAGTGACTTACAGGTTCATTGGATCGGGTGGTACGTTAGTTTTTTTATCAACGATATTTGTCAATTGTCATATTTAACTTATTTGTTTAGAATTTACTTATTACAATTATAAAATTACAATAATACTTTATAACAAATAGATAAAAATCCCCCTCTTTAGTTATCATCATGTTCTAATCTTTATATCTCTTTATAATTATTTTATACCAAATTAATTTATAATTGATTTCATATTTGAACATATATATTTGATAAACATATATGGTATTTCTGATTTAACATATTTTTTATAAAGTGATTGTATTTAATACAATTTAACTAATATTTGTCATACTTTTCATAGACCTTGTACCTAGATATCTTATTAATATTTGCCTGCACTCGTTTTTAAGACATTTGATAACGGGAGCAATACACACATCACCAGAAACCTTTTTATAACAAAACTGATTATATACCGCTACAATATGCAATATAAGCTTTAAAAAGAACCAAACAAACAAACAGAAACAAAATCGAGGACAAAATTCAGATGCGTCATGCAAAAAAAAAAAAAAATAAATAAAATAAAACCAAAAAAAAAAGATACCGCCCATGCATTGTCTATATTTGTATTAAGCTCGTATTTTAGGAGATGAAAGGAGGAAATAAAACAGAAACTCTCACGATATTTCCCATTAGGGATTTTAAGGAATGGCACAATTAATATTTTGATTTACGAAATTGAAAGTAACAGATTTGTCTTCAAGGACATTTTGCAAATATTTTGTAACCATACAGAAACATGATTGATTTTACAGGGAAGACATAACATTATCACTTCGCAAATTATACATTTGTATCAGCAGTATCTTGTATTGGAACAAACTCCTGTAAATTAGGTCATATTTGATAGGTATGCTAACAGTGCGTGGAGTTATACGAAACTAATGGGTTTGAAAATGGAAAACAAGATCAACAAGAAAGGGCGGCGTTCACTGAACGTAACCCTCACACGACTCAGCAACACGGGACCACCGGCATGGAGGCCAGAATGACACCAAACATTATTTACTGAAACAAAAAAAAACATTCTCCAAGTTTGAATGTAGATATGTTAGTACAGTTTTTCAATCCTTTTGAAACTCGATTTTTACGTTGAATAAACATTTCGGGCTTTTATACGGGGATTAGCTGACCGATTTTGCAAACAAAATGAGTTTTACAAGATGCTACATGTATATAAGTGTGTACACTTGAACAACTGGCACATAAATGTAAATCATTTCATCTTAATAAAACTCTTAAAACTATTTCTTTCGTTCTTTCTTTCTTTTTTCCTTCTTTCTTTCTTTCTTTCTTTCTTTCTTTCTTCTTTCTTTTTTTCTTTCTTTAATATCCTTCTTAATCTACATGTAGTAAAAATTTGTATTCTACTCTACGAGGTTAGGTATCATTATATCATGTTTCAAATATTGTTGTTATTATTATTATTATTATTATTATTGTTATTATTATTATTATTATTATTATTATTATTATTATTATTCTAAGTGGCACTTTATTTGCCTTTTTATCATGAAGAATACAATGAGCATGTAGCTAAATTATCATTTCTTAATATGACTCAACTACATTTCTTTTCACGATTTGTACCTCTTGATAGCTTTTACTTTTTTCATTTATTATTGTGGAACGCATTAATCCTTACAAACACATCATTAACTAGTACATTTATTCAGAACAATTATGGGTTAAAGATAATGACAAGTTGTTGAATTGCTTGATGTGTACAGACTGTCTAGAATGAGAAAAAACATTACACATTGAACAAAAATACAATAAACAGGGCAGGTGTTTTTCTCACCGATGTGTCTGGAAGGTACATCAAATACAGACGGAAAAGATTCAATATTCTCTTGGTTCCTATTACAGATAAATAATGACCTATCAATATGGGTTATGACTGGCTGCAGTGATTATAATATTAACACTTTTATTTGAAAAGTGTGAATTTTCGACGAATGCAATTTCAAGTCTGGACAAAATGTCGGTACATGAACGATGTTGATTTTAGATAAAATATTTAAGATGAATGAATTTTGAGAGCATAAAACAACTTTTCGTTAATATCATGACACAAATTATCAAACGAATGTATCGATGAATGTAACAGTTTGCTACTTCTTTGACATATTAATTAACATAAAAAATGTTTTATATAGATAAGCGGTTATATATAAGATATAAGTTGTGAATGATCAAGTATTATTGTTTTTCTCTCGAACCACGTTTAGATTGTAATATCATTAACAATCGCACGAAAATATGGCAGCAATTACTGAGTTTTCTTAAAATAGATAAGTTAAAGTTGTATCATAGTTTGGGGACCTTTCTGTTGAAAATGTGTCAGAGTTATATCGTATACATGCACAGTGCATTAACTGGAGTGCAGGTATTAGTTACCCGCACTCCAGAGCATGCCAATTGATTGGCTCATTTTTGCTGGGGTTTACTTATTGTGACGGCAGAATTAGGGAAAGCGACAGAAATATCATATTCAGATGCGCGTTCATTGGTTCCTTTTTTCTGGGGTTTCATATTGTGACAACGGGGAACGTATTGTTATGTTTCACTATGATACAAAAGAGAAAGAACATCACAACACTCGGCAATCTGATTAACAGTCGAGGGCTACGCCCCCTCGTACAAATCAGATAGCCTCGGGTTTGATGCTCTTTCTATTACATATAGTATGCTCAAATTTGATATTTAACAAACTTGATAATGACAATACAGTCTCTTTTGAAATGAAAAATAAATATCGTGTGAATACAAAAAGAGAAAATATGATACGTTTTAAAGATAATTACATTATATTTACATAGTGTCATTAAAATAACTGGCAGTTTTTATAAGAATGGACCAAATTAATTTGGCTAGTTATAGAGGATGCAGCTTCCAAAACATGGTTTATACATCCACTGATTCCAGTTCGACATATTCAGGAAGAATTAACTAGATTTCAATAAATTTCTGCAATAAAAGTATTTACCCAAAGATAAGCATAGTATATCTTATCTTATATACAAATATATTAAAAGATTTTTAGCTGTTAACAAAGGAAAAGCATATAAATTATATCAAAAATAAATAACTATTGAAAAATGAAATTTTGTCATTTTCGAGGTTAAATGGGACTTGAATTCTATTGCATGCATCACATCTTTCCTTTACCACCTTAACAGTTTTGTATGAACTGCCTGATTCATATACTTGCAAAACCAGACATCGCTTTTGGCCATATCATGCATCTTAAATTATAATTCTATAAGGAAATTTGCAGGTATGATTAATATCTATTGCGCAACGTATTAAATTTCTGCTAAAGCTGAACACGAATATTGATGAAACCAACAAAACACTAGAAATAAAATAATATTTTGTCTATGTCGTTATACAAGTTTGCAGACGAAATAGATAAATACACTAGAGACTTCTTCATTCAATTCTAGATGTTTTGTCAATTATAACTAAGTTACTTTACTACATCAGTGAGAGGACTTGTTTAAAAAAAGGTGATGAATTAATAAAAGTGTTGATCATGGATTCCCTTTTGGAAGCCTTATAGGATGAAAACATGCATACTGACAAACAATTCTAATCTTAATGTCAATTCTCACAAAACGTTTCTTTTCGGATCACCTCATCACTTTAGAAACGTATCTCGACACAACAAAAGGCAATTAACGACATTTCTTTAAATACACTCCCAGATATATTGCATGTAAATTAAAAACCAAAGGCTTTTGTTATGAATAAAAGAATAATGAAGAACAATTCCAATACAAAATTATACAATAATCTGAGAAACGTATCAAACATTTTTTCCGCTCTATTTCATTTCTAATGTGCCGTTTTGGAAGTCTTTGGGTATTCTAATTGTATCTATCTTATGTCATTTTTGTGCGATTTTGTACTATTCAATGACACTGAAGAGTGAATGACCTCCTAAAATTGTGCACACCACCATTTGCTCAAGACCTACATCAAATAGTACACACATATCTGAAAACTATTTCAAGTCCGTTTATGTAAAAAAAACCTCTGCGGTGTCGTTTTTAGAAAATTTGGAAGTGCACAGCAAACGCCTCTATTATCTTTATATGTGAAAATACAACTTTTATGTCCTGCTATTTTCTAATGTGTTTCTTGTCATCTTAAAAGCAATTCAAAGGCAATCATAACTATTTTCAGTTAGTTTCTATTTATGACTGAATTGGTATTTTTACCAATTTTGAAACAGGAAATAATTCATATTTACAGAAAACACAAGTTAAACACTCATCCACAAAATAAAGGAAATTTACAATGTGGTTAACTATGCGCAAAACGAGGCAAGTTTAAGTAATTTATGAGATATATACTGGAAGTTAACAATGACTTGTTTTGTTGTTTTGATGTTCTTTATGGTTGTGTTCACTCCATTCTTTTTCCAATTTTGTAATATAACAAGCAATCTTAACACGAAGATAATATTTCAACATGTGTATTCCGTGCGCCATCTAAAATTTGCAAAATATTTTAGAATATCTTTACGAAAAATTGAATCGTGCAGACTGTGTGTCTTCTAGAAATTACAATCGCTGTAATTTTCAAACCATTGTTAATGAAATCTGTAAAAAGCGGACGTAAAAAGCGGACAATACAGTTGTAAAGGAAATCTGTAACAAAAGAAGCAGCTGAATTAAAACATAACTGTTGATAGTTAACATGTTCTTGTTTACGTTTATTTATCAGATAAAGAAAAAAGAAGCTTGTAGTTTTATTAGAGTTTGGTATATGATGTTATTGGTATTTTTAGACATCACGCGCTGTGCTTTACAATAAAAATATAATTAGACGCAGGGCTAGCATACCCCCCCTTTACCCCCCTGGGTATTTTTGTACACCTATATAGTATTGGAGCTTAGGGTATGCACTATCGATTGGCACTTGTTGTTTAGATGAAACGTTTACCATGAATCCAATAGAACAAGTTGATTATCTCCCCTTGAATCATATTTTTTCTATAAAAGTTTTTTTTATAAATTATAAGATTTCTTTAGATATCTTCTCTATGACGGAGTAAGTTTGTAATCTAAACATTATTTTGAGTTGTAAATATATGTTGTATGATTTATACAAAAAGTTTTTAAGTTTTAACATAAAAAATAACATAATTAATGGTGTCCGCCATTTTAAAATGGCCGCCAATTATTGAAAAGATAAACGATTCATAACAATTTAATGTGTTTAAACCCATTTATTAATAGTTTGATGTAATTATTAATTATAAACGATATGCTTAGTGAAACTAACTCTATGCTAGGTTGAATTCTAGATAGTCTGCTCTTGAATATTATTTCAATTTTATAGAGATATGAACCATAATTTCTTGGGGTCGATTTAAGCTGAATTTAGAGTTCGATGAGATACTTTTAATTTAATTTCATGCAAATATTGACTTTTTGTCCTCTCTAGAAACTTAATATACTCTCATTTTGTAAATTATTTCAGATAAATTGATAGCCTACTGTAATAAGATAATAATCTACGAGATAAGTTTATATTATTAGGGTCAAATCCAACGTTGTTGGGGAATGAAACTCTTTAGTCAATGCAAACAATTTTGTATTATTTGCGAAAAATAAAAGAAAGACCAGCCAAACCTTGAATGACACAAACGTTCCCCAACACAAGTTTCATAATAATATTGCTTAAGCTATTGCTAGAATAATCACGTGACAGTTTTAGCATTTAATGTTTGCATGAGTAAAAATACTAGGTCAAACATGTGTTAGCCAAACATATTAAGAAACTGATTTGGAGTAAAATTATTTTGGTGAATTTTAAACAGTCTATTGTTAATGTATTATGATATATAAATAATATATTTTTCTTTAGTGAGAGACAGATGATAAATGAAATGAAAATTGATATTGAGAAAAATGGATATACAATAATAAGGAAAACGTCGAAGGTTCCAGCACGACGATACCGTAAATTTGAAATTGTATTTAATGCACTGCGAGAGAAGTGTATTAAACAACATTTAAAAGAGCAGAAGTTATTTCAAGGTAATGCTAATCCTTCATTTTGATTTGACAAATAATTACTATAGGTTCACATAAAAAAATTTGTTATTATTTGAATCAACTATTGCTGTTGCATTAAAGATGTATTCATAGTAAGTCGCTGAATATTTACCTAATGGTAGGCAAACTACATGATGTACGTTAATTCAACCTACGGCGTTCATCCGCATATCTAGAAATATAAATATCACCGTGTATATCCAGTAACATAAGAATTTGCAAAACAATGCATGATTTGTGCAGTAGTAAAATTAACTAACTATAAATGCAATATGGTGCAATTTTATGGTCAAAGCGAACACCGCGTTTAGTTAATATAACCAATATATTGTAAAGCATATAAAATTGTAGAAACGAAATAGCGCATCGATTGCTGGGAAATTAATGTAATAATCTTATTTAAATATTTCCAGGAAAGTGTTTGTTCTTAAATATCAGGCATGAGAATTGAAGGTTACATGTGTCTTCGATCGAAATATATATCTATACAGCAACGTATATATTAAATTATTGTATTTGATATTCGGTTTACATGAAGTATTTGCCAAATTACTTGTGTCATATTACACTGATTTCGAGGTAGCTCCTGTTTCGTGCATGATGCAGCGAAGCAAAGCTGGGGACCTCATAAAAAGTAACTGATTTAAAAATTATTATTGTAGAATTTTATGACACAAGTAGTATGGAAAATATCTTAAGTATACAGAATATCAAAACAATAAAGTTGTATATAGAATGTACATTGTTGTACGAAATTATATCGACGAAACTCAACAGACACCTTCGAGGTGGTAGTCAGGTCGTCATTCATACGAATAACCTTAAAAAGATCATATTTTTGTGTCAAAATGTGTAATGTCGGTTAAGTATAATTTCATAGCAGCCGTATCCACTTATTCATTTTATTCAAATTTGATTTACTTTAAAATATTTTGGTCCGAAAACTTACCTTGTTACTCATTTATGCCATAGATTTGCACTTTTACTTTTTACTTTTACTTTTGCACAACTATTTCGTTATTTTCGCATTCCTGCTTTATTGGATATACCAAGTGAATATCGTCAATGAAAATTGAATTGTTTCAGAATTTAAACGTACTGAACTCCGTAACTGAATAATGTTATACCATAACTTATATTCTTTAAGTAATACTTCAAGTAAAAAAAGGACATATCAACCGCTCAAAATTTTCTTCATGAAACCTCTTGAAATAATATATAGATCAACTTTATATTACTACGCACTATTTGTTTGCTAAGTTAATTAAAGCCAGATTTATAGGGAAATGTGTCTGCCAGCTGGCAACATGGGTTCAAAAATGTTTGTTACTCGAAAGAACTAATTAAGTTGATATACTGCTTTTGATATTGTCATTGTAACAAGGATTTTAACCGATGACCTGTTGTATCCACCCTAAACACTTTGTGTTTATAAGTCAAATGGCAAATATTTCCACTTGTCCTTTTTACAAATTTAATATTTTAATATTTTTTATTCAGTCAACTTAAAGCTTTATGCACATGTGTTTCAGTCAGTTAGTAAATGAGTTCGCGACTCCGTCCGTCTGTCCAACAGTCTGTCAGTTAACAAACATTTAAATACTAATAACTGTACAAAGACAAACATCTGTCACAATGATTTAACATTAAAAAAAAGAACAAATTGTAATCCTGTTGCATTTTAATCAAATGACCAATAACCTGCTGACGTTAACTGCGTACATTCTTTCCACAATAGCTTGCAAATAGTCAGTGCTTATTTCGAAAATGTTCTATAAAAAGGTACATAATTTTGTCAAGATGGAAAATTAAGTTGTCCATACAAATTATTTAGAGTTGTAACTGTTCATTAATTACCTTTTGTGAAATAACACATTTCGTTAAAAATTACATAATAGCAATATCTGTAATTATTTCTGGTAGAAACCGAAAATTAATGTTTACAGCATCTTATATAATATTTTGCTTTTTATATTTCATGTAGTATGAGCATGTATCCATTTTATAGCAGTTGTTGTGGAATCGCAAATCTAACATAATTCACAAAAAACAACACATTCAAAACATTTTTACCGTCTGAACATAAATGCGACTCATTCATATTGCAATTATTATTATTTCATATAACTCTTGTGCATACTATACGGATTATTTTTTATCATAAAGACTGATCCGGGTATTAATAGTTTCACATGATTAGGTTTGTCTGATCCCAGAATTGCACAGTTTCATATGTTTAAGTTCTACTGACCAAACTATTATATAATTTTACATGTTAAAGTTTGACTGACCTCAGCCATGTTTAATTTTATAAAATCAGTTCATAGTTGTAATTGCTCGTCATTTATAAAATAATATCTATTTTGTTTATCAATTCATCATTATGCTTTCAAATTGTATATACTATCTAGATATATAAATTATTCTGTTTGATGTAAGTCTTAATCGTCATAAAAATGATGTTTTCAAATATGTTCTTCCAATTCTGTGTTTTATGTTTAAGTGAATAAACCGTATAAGAAAATTTAGATATGAGGACTTGTGTAAAAGCATTTGAATTTCGAGACATTTTCGATGATGCGATACACAATTAATTAAAAATGTTTTCCTAATTTACTTTCACCAAAAGTCCTGTCATATTTGTAAGCTCATGTGACAGTTAATCTGTTTAGTGTAGAATCGAAATTAAAATATATTAAAGTATTTGCAGACACCACTTGCAGACTAATCTAATTCTATTGAATTTGAGAAAAAGTGGCGACGTTACTGAGACAAGTAATTCCACATATAATGCAGTTTTCTGATAATCTATTGCACCAGGCTACAATCATCAGACATGAAAAGTTAAAGCTTTGAAGATTTAACAGGTTTATGGCTTATAATAAACACACGCCATGTTACATAAAAATTACAGACAGAAGAAGAAAAACGAATTAGATGAATATTTGATTGTCGTATGTTTTTAATGATGAAAATTCTTGGACATTGCACTCTAATACAACTCATTGGCACTGAATTACATACTACATTGTTTGTTATCCTAATTCTTGAAGAATTAAATTCAATATAATTTTATTCGCACCTTTTTCGATTAAATTGAATAACTGACACACTTTGTAATATGTGTAAGATATTTCACTTACAATTGTCGCAAAAGTCAAAATTTTGGCTCGTACGTATAGAAAAATTAAAGCAAATATATTGCTAGGTTATACGAGGATTGTGGATCTATATTATTGTTCAGAAAATAACGCTTTTTTGCACAAGTATTATTGATAATGAATCTGTCTTCTTTTGTTTGTTTTATATTGCTTTCTAATAGTGTACATATGTCTATAATTTTTGTATCGTCAGTTTCATAGATTTAATCAAAATAATAAATCACCTAACACGTATTAATTGTAGCGATTCAATGTTAACTTATTATTTTTGAACGGCAACACAGTTACATTTCAATCAAACAAAATGTTCATTGATGTTAAAATGACAGATGACCATATTACACGTACACAAATAGGTAGGTTATCGTGTAACAACCAAATTAAGCATTCACGCAATTTGTGATAGCATGCTGTGACATGCTAGTTGCAAATTAACAACTTTATCAATTAGGACAATCAATATCATTTGATTATCATCACAACTGCTGAAAAAAGGTAACTGCGTACTTCAGAACAATAACCTTGTTACTTGTTTGAATGTCAATGGTTGGCGAAACTGTACAAAAATGATAACCGAAAACAGCCAGAAATATAAGCTTGTTAAACTGACATGGGTACATAATAAGGCTTGTTGATTATAAATAAATGTCAGATATTGATGTTATTTGTAATTAACAAAGTGACTGGTAAAGGACATGGAAATACCAATAATTGTCGCACACCTAGTACGTCAAAACTTTTCCATCAATATTCGACTCTCAATAGTTCAAAGAATGCCACATTGTAAGGACATCATCTAATAATGCATGTTAGTGAAGCGGCAGTTCACAGGTTTATGCAGAACCGACAAATTATCACTTAACTATCCAGAGACCCATTTACTAGAGTACTTGAATGTATCTTGAAACTGTCATGTCAGTTTTGTCAAAGTCTTCTTGGAATTATATTTGAAAAAAAAAACAACAACAAAACACTTTAAGTTAATTGTGTTCTTGATGAAGTTGATGAAATTGCACTAATAATGGCTATTTTTGTTTAATTTCTTAAGGTTTAATATAGATAGATAGCTGTTATACATACGTAATTTTGTTTTTATCATGAAATATATTTTTTATAGGTACACACACATAAGAAGATACTGTTACTGTACTGACATATTAAAACAATTCTTAACTTTTAACATAGAAATATATTGACTAGAAACGATATTTATCAAAAATTTTCCTCCCAAATTAGAAAAAACTTTTTGAAAGGTTAAATGCAGTTTAGAGTGAGAAGACAACTCTTCATATGAAAAAACGTTTTTGCCCTGTCTACGAAAAGGGTTCTATTTTTTCTAGTTTATAAAGAGGAAACCCGTTGCTAGGGCACCACATTTTTGATACAAATAGAAAAAGAGGGAAAATCTTTTATTTTTAAACGTGTTTTTATCAAGCGATTAAAAAAAAAATTTCTCGGAGAATTTTTCTCTTTAAAGGGTTAAATAGTGACAGGGTGCCCTAAAAGTACCCAAATTTAAAGGAAATGAAATTTTAATTCTTTACTTTTACTTTAATGGTAAACTTACAAAAGAAAAAAAAAATTTTGCATTTTTTTAATAAAAATTGTGAAAAATTTATAAGTTTTTCCGGTTTTTAAAACAAAATGGAGAAAAAAGGGAGCCATAATAAATGCCCCGAAAGGGAACATAATTAAAAAAGGGGTCCCCGGGGCCGGTTTCTTAAATGACCATGTAAAATTAAACGGTAAGAGAATGCAAGGTAGGGTCCAAGCAACAAGCACCAGGTAAAAATAAAAATAAACATTTAACGGCAAAATTTGGGTTTTTAAAAATTTTAAAAAAACCTTATGACTTTTTGACATTACAAATTATTAATTAAAATACTTAAAATTAAAACATTGGGGGAACTTTGTAAACAAATTATGTCGTTTACATGATATTTAAAAAAAATTTAAAAAAAATTAACTGAGGTAATTTTTAAATGCTAAGATACCCCCTACTATTTTTTTCACCCTGCAATGCACCCGATCTTACACTAGGGTTAAATAAGAGGGCATGTTTTAAACTGGGGGAAATTTGAAACGATTTTTTTTGATTTAAAAACACTTACATTAAAACATTCACACACATCAGCTTTACAATTCATGACCAATTTTAAATTTCTTGCTTTGTTGCAAAATATTTTTATTTACATTTTTATCAAATGGTAAGACAATGTGTACTTATTTCCGTATACAAAAAATGGACTGTGTAACTGTCTGTAGTGTACCGATATTTAATATCGTGGAACCAGGCTAAAATTAAATCAAGCGTAAACACGTTGTCTCCACCTAAAAGGGAACTGTTTTGCATGGTAAGATCTGTATTGTATTGCATGCATTGCACTGTCATAAAACATCTGAATATTTCTATCCATCCATTAGTTGACTTTTAGAAAATGGGAAACAAGTTCGTTTTGAAGAAATTTATGTCTTAAAGTTTTGAGTTTTCTTTTGAGATGATTGGAATAGTGTTGTGCGGTCATAGTGCTGGTTTCAAAAACATACAAAGGCATAAAAACTTGTACAAGCATTACCATGATCATATAATCTTCTGGTGTAATGAATTTTAAATTTAAAATTTTCATTTGAATGGCAGCTTTCCCTGTTGATTTTCTTCTTTCATGTTTTCAATATTTTCACTTAATGCATTATTAAAGGATTTTAAACAGTAGAGTAGAGAAGAATTAAAATGGTAATTATAAATTAATCATGAATGCTTTCCGTCTTAATATGATACTGCTTGATTTGTTACTGTTTTTTATAATTTGTCATATTTCCTCCAGGAATTGAGAATAGTAATTTAACGACTCATTAAAAATTGTCGTTATTATTTTTTTATAAAATTCAATTTAAAACCTGAAATATATAGGAATAACACAATCGCCTTTCTAGAGGAAGTACAAAAAGTAAAAAAAAAAAAGGGGGCCTTCCCAAATTGAGAAAAAATAACAAAGAATAATGTCATTCTATTACGGTGTGTCAGTTCTGTTTATTTTTACCTTGATGATAACGGCAAAATGGAACATTTTTTCTTCATTTTTTAAATTACAATTTATTCATTCAAATAATATTTTTGTACTGTAACGTAAGTTGGGTGATATAACTTTTTTTCATTAATATTTATTCAAAATATGTATATAAAAGGACGATAAGTCACATGCTATCAAGCTTTATCAAACTAGTTTATGTGCTTGATAAATGTTTAACCCGATGCAATCAACAGCAAACACATGGAATTTGAGTAATTGGTTTTTTTATCAACGTTTTAAAATTTCTCCATATAACACACACAAAAAACACGAATGAAATGAATGCACTTAAAATGTTACAAAAGTCAACAAATAATGAATAATTTTTAGATAGGACTCTTCAAAAGGTTTCCTAGACTATTTATAGCAGTAAATCTGATTCCCGTACAAGGGAGTGAAAAATAGCTACGTTATGTAATGAATGTTTGTCCAAATTTCGTAATATTATTCACCTAAGGTGCTTAAAGGCCCCTTTTTTTTTATATATAAAAAAATTTTTTTGGATAAAAAATAGTCGATCCGGGGTTTTGAGATGATTAAAATTTGAAAACCTGAGATATTTTTAAAAGGACTCCCCGGGGAAATAATTTTGACAGAAGATGCTTATTATCGTTTTTTAGAGCCCAAACAAAAAATTCCCTTTTGCTTTTGAAACATCAACATAAGCGATTTTTAAATTTTTTTGAAAAATTGAAATACCCTTTTTAATTTTCTAGCTAATAAAATTATTTACTAAAAAATGCTTTGATTATTCTTCTTTTACATAAAGTTATATATGGTTACATAAAAATTGACATATCTATTACGCTCCGTAGCATGTCGACGTTAATTATGTCGAAAACATGATTTTTCTTTGTGTGAGAAGTATTTGCAGTAGAACTGAGTAGAACCACAATTTGAGAAGTACTTTTGTATTTGAACTCAATATCATTTAAGTTATTTTATCATTTGTTTTATGCTTCAAGGTGAGGTTGATAAAAACAACTAGGTTTGTATTTAAATTAATGTTAGAGACTTTTTAAAAGTTATTTTGTTCAATCTGAATTAGAAACTTTTATGTTATGTCATCTTCTGAAAATCAGTCAATGTAAAATGTCGTCGGGGATTTCTCAAACTGGATTCGGATGATAACGAATCGCTAAGCATCATGCAGAAACATTGTGTCGGAAGAAAAAGAGAATTTTTATTTAAATACAATTTTTTCCAAAGGGGTTTTGAAAAGAAAAACTTCAGAAAGGGGTTTGTTAGGGTATTTTAAACATTTCTTGATATAAAAAATAATAACTTGATACTTTTGCTTTGATAAATAAAAAGCGGGCAAAAAAGTTTCAATTAAAAAAATATTTTAAAAGAAGGAAAAGATGAAGGGTTGGAATGTCAATTAGGGGGAAACAAGTTTCATTTTTTTGCTCGAACTGATTACTTTTTTAAACATTGTATTTTTAAAAGGTTTTGCATACTATTGAAAACCTATTTGACCATTTTTCCAGCTGCGCTTCATTTTTGGGTTCCCCAAAAAATAAATTTTTCAAAACGATTATTGAATTACAAAAAACCTACATATAAATTTGTCGCAAAACGAAAAAAAAGCAAAAAATTTAAAAACTTTTTTTAACCCATTTATCTTTAAAAAGAAAAAAAGGACATTTTTTGGGGTTTTTTTATAATGCTATACAATTTTTTATAAAGCATCAAAACCGACTAATTTCAAAACCCCAAACAAATTTTGCAAAAACCCAATTCAGCCCAAAAACAATGGGAAAAACATCCAAAGTACTTTAAATCACGATGGGCTCAAAAGGGAAACTTTTTATGTTTTAAGGATTATTTCCCAAATTAATTAAAAATTTGAAATATTCACTGAATCCCTGATGGGCAACATTTATATCTAAAAAATTCCCATTGAAAAAACTGCAAAAAGGGGAAAATAAAAATATTTAAAATAAGTAAAGTTTTGAAAAAACCCTCAAGAAGGGGATATGTGAAAATCGAAAATTTAGTACTTTTCAAAAAAAAAACCCCTTTCAAGAAAAAACATTGATTCAAAATGCATCTCAAACTTTTTGGTTAAATTTAATTGTTTTTATGTTTTCTGCAAAGATATTTTGTAACAACATCTGCTGCTTGCTTCTGAATTTTCGCAATTGATTTTGCTAAGTTAATAAAAGACAACATTTTGAGAAAACGTGTCTGCGCAATTAACAAACTGCGTTCTTAAATGTGTTAGTTTGTTTTAAACTTAATTAGCAAAATAGATCTAGTGCTTTTGATATTACATGTACAATGCTCAATGTGTTGTTTGAAAAGCTTGTTGTTCTACATGTTGAGATTCTAATAAACAATTGAAACTGTCAGTCATCTTCACAATAAAAATATTCCTTTTCACAAGGTAGTTGTTTTGAAAAATCAAATTGTCATTTCTATGTCTCTAATATTTCAGTTTTCTATTTTTAGTTGTATATATTATTGTATATATTTTTGTTCACCAATTCTGTTTGTTTGGTTGGTTTAACGGCGCCCCAAAACACAGTATAAGTCATATGGCGCCAAAAAAGGAAAGTTTTGGCTACTCTCGAGTGTTTTCTCCTTAAACCAAACACAAAGGGGCCAAAAAACCCCTTTTAACTGATGGAAGGGTCCCTTTTTTCAAAAAAAATTTAATCCGTAAAGATCAAAAGGTTAAATTTAAAAGGGGGCTGCGTTCTTATGCCCTTTAAACCCCTAAATGCTTTCTCCAAACTCAAGAAACTTTTAACCGATAATCAAAAAACTATGAAAGAAAATTTTTTTCAAATAATATAACATGCACTTAAAAATAAAAAACTGAATACAGTTTAGACCCAGAAGAACCCAATTTCATTACTCTTGATTTAAAAAAATTTATAAACAAAATTTAGTTTTTTTTTGGGATATATTGAAAATTGGGGATAAAATTTAAATGATACGGTTTAATTATTTTGGCGATTTTTTTTAAACCTTTTTTGTGCAGAACTACATAAGGTTTCCTAAATGCGTTCCTACGGCATGAGCGGAAAACTCAGCTGACAATTTTGCTTTATGGATAATGCTAAACATGCAGGGGGGTTATTTTTTTCCCTGGATTTTTGCTTTTAATTTAAAATTTTAAGTTTGGTATGTTTTTTAGTTTTTCTTAAAAAAAACGAACTCATATTTCCCTAATTTTTCAGCTTATTTAACCGTTTTAACTATATCACCTTCCCTTTAAAGGAATCAGAACCCAAAAACACAAAATTTTAATTTCCCTTTTGGAAAATTTAAAAAAATTTTCTCGAAATACATGTTTTTTTGGGATTCAATTTGAATAACAAATTTTTCTTTATCTGTCTTAAATTAAAAGGGGAAAACCCGAAAAAGGCTTTATTTTCTATGGAGAAAAGTACACTGACATTGTTCCTTTTCGTTGGATGATATTATTTTCAAAAAAAGAAAATATAAACCCCAAATTTTTTAAAAAATTAAAAATGTAATACAAACCTAATAAAAAACTAATAATGGTAAAAAGCAGTTATGACATTTTGAGTTATTTTTTAAATTAAAAAAGGGAACTATTTTATTTACTTTAAAATGAGAAAATGTGTGAATGTATAAAGTTATAATAAAGTAAAATAAAAGGAAGACCCTTTTTACTTGTTTGGTTGGTATTGTAAGTTATTATTCAATAAATTAGAAGTAATGAAGCGACAATGCTAGTAGCATCTAACAACACTATGCGGTTTGAAAAACGCTTTTCAATGCTTTATGTGATCATATTAACTCTACTAAAAGAGATTAAAGGTCAGAAAATTTAAAAAAGAAAAAAAGTAACTTGAAATCATTATCTTTTTTAACAAATATATAAGTTAACCTATCTATGGCTTGAAAAAAGTTTAAAAATTTGTCCTGAACTTTCAGAAGAGATAACTCAGAAAGATGGTCAATGACACTCGTTGTTTATTTTGTAAAAACAATTTGTTAATAAAGTGAACGTTTAATCAACTTTGAAAATTTAAGAAAAAATTAGTTTACATTTTCTATGTTTGCCTGCAAAAGCAGGAAGTCCGGAAAACGTCTTTCAAAACAGTAAAGAGAACAAAAGAGAACAATAGGTTCATTCCGTGATCAAAGGGTTTATGGGCAAGTAGCCCTTAAGAAAACAAAGAAAATAACACAGAAAATAGCCCCAAAATCCAAAATGTTGGAACGTCCGTCAGTCCGTCAGTCGATCGTCCGTAAACTTTTAGTTTAAATGACATCTCCTCATAAACCGCTGAGCCAATTTCATTCAAACTTCACAGGAATGTTCCTTTGTTGGTCACCTTTAAAACTTTTCAAAGAATTTAATTTCATGCAGAACTCTGGTTGCCATGGCAACCGATAGAAAAAAACTTAAAATATCTTCCTTTTAAAAAACCCAAAGAGGTAGAGCTTAGATATTTGGCATGAAACATCTTCTAGTAAGTGTCTATCAAGTTTGTTCAAATAAAAGCCCTGGGGTCAAAATTGGCCCCGCCCCGGGAGTCATTGATTTTCCCTATATGCATATAGTAAAAACTTAAAAAATCCTCTTTGGGTTCTTTAAAAGAAGATTTTATAAGTTTTTACTATATGGATTAAGGGGAAAATCAATGACCCCCTGGGGCGGGGCCAATTTTGACCCTAGGGCTTTTTTTGAACAAACTTGATAGACACTCATAAGAAGATGTTTCATGCTAAATATGTTAAAAAATCTTCTTTGAAAAAAAAAAACAAATAGCTAGGGTTTAGATATTATGCATGAAACATCTTCTAGTGAGTGTCTTCAAAGTTTGTTAAAATAAAAGCGCTGGAGTCAAAACTGGTCCTGCCCCGGAGGTTGTTATTGCTTTTTAACTATATGTTATAATATAAAGTACAATTATAAATTAAAAATAACGAAACGAACACAACAGAAACAAAATCGAGGAATCAAAATTCAGATGGTATGCAAAAAATAAAGTACCGCCCATGCATTGTCTTTATTTATATTAAGCTAAGTATTTTAATGAGATAAAAGGAGGAAATAAAACAGAAAACTCTCACGATATTTCCCATTAGATCCCTTTAAGGGTTGACACAAATAATATTTGGATTTACGAAATTGATATTTAACATTATTTGTCTTCAATGGACGTTTTGCAAATATTTTGTAACCATACAGAAACATAATTGATTTTACAGGGAAGATATTTGTATTAAGGCAGTATGTTTTTTTGGAAACAAACTCCCTGTAAATTTTAAGGTCCAATTTGATTGATATGGGCCCAACCCGTGCGTGGGGTTTACAGACATCGGGGTTTGGAAAAAGGGGAAAAAAGACAGGGGGGCGTTCAATGAAACCCCAACCCCCCACGTACTGCAACGCAGGTAAACCGGGAAAGAACGACAAAACATTTTATATTTTAAGGGGTAATTTTGAAACTACGTTTTTGAAAAATAGTAGGAAATTTACCATTTTTTTTTGGTGTTCTAGTATCTGGTTTTTATAAAATTTCCCGGTTTGTCAACAGAAAGTTTTTTTTTATAATTTTAAAAAGGGGAAGGGAAAAAATTTTTTTTCTAAAAAAAATGAAAAATGATTTTCCCAAAAATCACACCCTCCCCTTTTTTGAAAATTTTCGAAACATATTTATTTATTAAAAAAATTTTAAACGATTAAAATAAAGTTGTACTTTTATTTTTAGTTTTTGTAAACTTTGCTACCCATCATTTTTTTTTTCTACCCACCAGGTTAGTTATCAAATTTTATAGTTTGAATATATTTTCAAAGTGTTTTTCAAATGGGACTCTATTTGCCTTTTTTATCAAATTTAACAGCTTTTTATAAAAAATACAAGAGCATGTAGTAAAATTTTTTATTTTTAGAAAAGAAAACAACTACATTTTCACGATTTGTACCCCTTGATACCCCTTTTCCTTTTTTTCATTTTTTAAAAAACAATAAAATAAGCCCTCGGAAAAAAAAACACCCTTAACCCCCCCATTTTAACATTTAGTAAAAACAAATTTTAAATTTGGTTTTAAAAAAAATGACAATTGTTGATTTGCTGGGTTTTTACCCGACATTCTAGAATAGCAAAACATTCACCCTTTAAAAAGGGGGGGCAATAAAAAGGGGGATGTTTTTCCACTGATTTGTCTGGCTTACATCAAATACGGGCGGAAAAAGGTTTAATGATTTCTTTGGGCCCATTACACTAAATTTAAAGACCGGGGCAAAAAATAGTTTTATTACTGGCGTTTGATTATAAT
Organism: Ruditapes philippinarum; assembly: GCF_026571515.1. Taxonomy (NCBI): domain Eukaryota; kingdom Metazoa; phylum Mollusca; class Bivalvia; order Venerida; family Veneridae; genus Ruditapes; species Ruditapes philippinarum. The sequence goes on from NW_026857651.1 coordinate 111,640, forward strand.
TTTTAAAATTTTTATTTGAAAAATTGAATTTTCCACGAATTTTCCACGAATGCAAGTTCGAGTATGGACAAAATGTTTAAGTGAATAAAACGTATTAAAGAAAATTTAGATATGAGGACTTTTGAATTTCGAGACATTTTCGATGATACGAGGAACAATTAATTAAGAATGTTTTCCTAATTTACTTTCACCAAAAGTCCTGTCATAGTTGTAAGCTCATGCGACTTTAATCTGTATAGTGCAGAATCGAAATTAAAATATAGTTAAGAATTTGCAGACACAAGTCTTGGATACTAATCCACTTCTATTTAATTTGAGCAAAATGGCGACGTTTCTGAGGCAAGCAATTCCCCATATAATGCAGTTTCCTGATAATCTATTGCACCAGACTACAATCATCAGACATGATGTGTTAAAGTTTTGAAGATTTAACAGGTTTATGGCTTATAATAAACGCACACCATGTTACATCAAAATTATAGACAGAAAAATAAAAACGAATTAGATGAATATTTGATTGTCGTATGTTTTAATGATGAAAATTCTTGCACATTGCACTCTAATACAACTCATTGGTACTGCATTAAATACTTCATTTTTGTTATCATAATTATTGGAGCTTCAAATGCAATTTAAATGTGTACGCCCTTTTTCGATTAAATTGAATAAGTGACATATTTTGTAATATCTGCAAGATAATTTCACTTACAGTTGTCGCAAAAGTCAAAACTTTGGCTCATGTGTATAGAAAATTAAAGTAAATAATTATATTGCTAGGTTATATGAGGATTGTGAATCTATAATATTGTTTAGAAAATAACGCTTTTTTGCAAAAGTATCATTGATAATGAATATGTCTTCTTTTGTTTGTTTTATATTGCTTTCTAATAGTGTACATATGTGCATAATTTTTGTATCGTCAGTTTCATAGATTTAATTAAAATCATAAATCACCTCAGACGTATTAATTGTAGTGATTCAAGAAATGAGATTTTTTTGTACGGCAATACACTTACATTTCAATCAAACGAAATGTTCATTGATTTTGAAATGACAGATGACCATACTGCACGTACACAACTAGGTTTTCGTGTATCAAACATTTTGAGCATTCACGCAATTTGTGATAGCATTCTGTGACATGCTAGTTGCAAATTAACAACTTCATCAGACAATCAATATCATTTATTCATCATCACAACTGCTGAAATAAGGTAACTGCGTACTGCAGAACAATAATCTTGTTACTTGTTTGAATGTAAATGGTTGGCGAAACTGTACAAAATATGATAACCGAAAAGAGCCAACAACTGTAAGCGTGTTAAACTGCCATGGGTAAGAAATGAGGATAATAAACAAAAGTCAGACATTGAAGTTATTTGTAATAAACTTATAAAGTGACAGATGAAGGACATGAAAAAACCCATAACTGTTGCACACCTAGTACGTCAAAACTTTTCCATCAATATTCGACACTCGATCATTCAAGGGATGCCACATTGTAAGAATATCATTAATGCATGTTAGTGAAGAGGCGGTTTACAGGTCTATGCAGAAATCACAAATTATTACATTTCTATCCAGAGACAAGTAGATTTGCTAGAGTACGTGTATGTTTCTCTGTTTAATAGTAACAGTTAGAACCTGAAGTAGAAATTATATTATGGTAAAATGTAATCATACATTACGTTTGACCTTATCGGTAAACTTATAAATGTAGAATAAAGGTGCATCCATTAAATATAATTGTGTAAAATACAAATTGCACTTTTCTTCTTCTTTTTTTTGAAAAATCGGAGAAAAACAGGAAGTGATAATGAATACCCGAAATGGCAAAATTAAAAATGTATATGGACGGTATGGGAAGTTCAAGCTATTGTCCAATTCCCTTAGCACCGGATAAAGTAGAAGTAAACATTTAACACGAAACCATCCGCAGATTTGTTCGCTTTTTGTGACAATTTCCTGATAGATTGTTATCGGTTAATTAATATGAAAATGTTTGTATATTAATACGAATGAGAAAACTACATTTAAGCATGGAATAGATTAATCAAGTGGTCGGCATATTATTAACATTCCGTACTCGAAACAAAAAAATGATATGATAAAGTATTACCTGTATAAGAAAAGGTAATCATACAACTAGCTGAAAAGTAAAAATTATTTTAATTTGGGCGATTTATATATGTATCAGAAAATTTTAAAGTTATTGGGTTAAGAATTCAAGGTATCTAGCTAAAAATAATATTTTATTAATAAAAATAACATTTAACTGGACGTCAACAAGTCCCGATTTCTGTAATCGTGCGCAAAATTGGACATTTTGATACCACTCACAATAATTACGTTTAGAACATATTAGTGAAATTAGCAATTAAAGAAGAATGTTAACACTTCCATTCATATGATTTTTAGGAAGTCTTACAATAAGTTTCACAGTAATTTGCTATTATACGAAAGGTAATCTAAATTGAAAATTTTAGTCGGCCAGGTGATTAGTTGGACGCATAGATATGCCAATTGATGAGTTGATATTTGCGTTAACACACACACACACACACACACACACACACACACACACACCCCCCCAACCACCCGCTAAAAATTAAAATTAAAATAAAAAATGTTTGCAAAAAATTACATATCTACTCCGCTTTATCAGTCTGTTCAGAATAAACGATGCAAATATCTGACCTTGACAATGATCAAATATCTTAACCTTTATTGAGGATATATTAACACAGACATGTAAGATTACAATCGGATAAAATATAAAGTTTTCCAGTATCTCGTTGATGTATGATTGATGTCTTCATTCACTTTGTTATAACTATAAGAATATGATGCCAAATTGAATGTGTCACAAAAGAACTAAACACAAATATATTTTACTTTCAATCTTAAATTGCCTATTCATTTCAACCTCTCATAATAAGGAGTTATAAATAAAACTAAAACGTTTAATGTCTGAAAGAGAACAGTTCAATCAATACAAAATATCTATCGAACTTAAGATTAAATATACGCCAAAAATAGGTCTTTGCGTAACTCACAAATAAATAAAATTGATTTTAGACTTTGTGTGAATACCTGTCATTTCAAACGACTTTCAAGGTGAAATTAATACCGTCACTAATTAAGATATATTGATATCAGATTATTAACACACTTGTTAATTGCAGTTTGTTAGCAAATTAGAACATTTATTATGTGCTCTTCTCTTTAAAAAATGAATGGCAATTTGTAGGCAAAAGAGGGCAGAAACAAAATGATAAGGCGTGTGAATAATAAAAATGTATACTTTATAAATGTACAAAATACTAACGATGGCCCTAAGGATATAAATCTGATACAGTGTATTTAAAGAATTTTGTATTTGAGACTAAAGACAGAAAATAGATTGGATAAGACAATTTAACATAAGCAAAAAAAATAAATGCATCATTTGCCTAATGACATCTTGTATGGCAGAATTCGAGACATTGTATGGCGATATATGTCGTTATATCAAAGGTTTATTGCTAATGATACCTCAACTACTTTGAATGACGATTGATTTAAACATTGATTTGGGTTTGTAATTTATTATGGAGTAATCATTTATTATTTTAATTTATTATGGAGTTGTAAGTAAGTATATTTAGTGTATGACATTCTACAGGAATAAAACCAATAGAGCAATCTTCTTCGTTATAAATATAAGTAGACTGGAAGGTACATTTTCTTTTATAAATAACTGTTAATATATATAATATTATGTTCAGTGTCTGACATTCAATAAGAATCGTACAGCCGTGATCATAGAATGTTGGTAAAGCGTTTTGTCGACCAAAATGTCTTTATAGCAGATGCCTTAAAACAATACTGAAATATCACCGTACATTGCTCAATAATTTATCTTGAATCTTTTGACAATGGTTTGTCAAAGAAAAATATAACCTCAATGTTTACATATCACCAGAAAATATATTATAATATTACGACCAATGCTTTTATTGGATGCATATTCTTTTACAAGATTTCTATAATATGCTAATGTATGATATATGTTTCTATTCTATCAATATTTGTTTGCCAGCAAAACTTTTTTTTTGGACTCATTTACTTGGTTAAAATACATGTGTCGTGTAATTGCATTACATTTCTTTGTAGCATTGTCTGATAAAAGAGAACGTGTTCCGATGTTTGACTGTTGATACAGTAATGCAGACACAAGTCAAAAGAAAGCCATTGCAAACATGAAGCAATATTTAATTTTTGACATTGATTTAATAAAGTTGCATGCTTACTGTCACGATAAAGTTAGTAGAAGAGTATAAGTATAATCTTATTATAAGGCTGCTAACGGTTTTCATACTTTTGTTTTCACATCAAATTTAATGACTTTATTTGTTTATTAACCTCTAATATTTTCTCAGTTACATAATATTTTGCTAGAAAATTGTAGACAGAAATGTGCATTTCAGTAGGTAATAACAAAGGACCAAAAGAAATATCTGATCTGCCTAGTAATTTCTTCTCTATGAGCTCGAAATGTTTAGAATTATTACCATTGTGTTGAAACATGCATAGACTTGTCTTCGTCTTAAATTTGAACTCATTTTCTTAAAAAAAGATAGACAGAAAACATTGTAAAAGGAATACCAAATACAGCATAAATAATGCCAAATTATGTATTTTATTTTCACTTATTAACTATCCAATTTTATTTATTTAAAATATAAACTTGACATGTACTTAGACAAGACAGACGGACTCTAATTAATCATATACTGATAAAAGTAATGTTACTCTTTGAAGTTAATACAGTCACTGTCATCAAATATCCCTATAGTACGAAAGGTTACAGGACATTAAAGAATTTACATCTGTTACAGTAGTTTCATTCTCGACAAGCCAATTATTTTATGGTGAGATACGCAAACGAATTGAAGAAATACTTATAAACAAAATTATAACATTACCTTCACATAAATAGACAAAATCATAAATTTCCTAAAGATGAATGTCTTGTTTATAATTACATTCTTATTGTGGTGACACATATTATGTCCCTGTGTCCAATCTTTTTATTTGTTGTAAGTATCCCATTTCCACTATTTTTCCTATTCCAACCCCGGCCCTCTGATTCATGACTCATGTGCTAGTTTTTTTATATATATAACGTTCTGTTATGTGTTTCATTTATTATTCTTTGATTCCGTTTTTGAACTGTTAATTTTAATGCCCATCCTTTACTCCTACCCCTGTGTCCTCTCCTTCATTTGTTTCTCAATCATTTGTCCTTGTTGACGTTTGGTCTCATATTTAAAATTTTCACTACGACATTAATTACAGTTATTTCTGAAAAATCAACAAATAAGAGAAGAATTAAATGTTATTATAAATCATAAATGCTATCGTCTGAATATGATACTGATTGTTTTGTTTTGAAAATTTAATTACTGTGTTTTTTTTATAATTTGTCATATATTCTCCAGGGATGTAGGATAGTAATTTGACGACTCATTAAAATTGTCGTTATTACTTTTATAAAAGTCATTTAAACCTGAAATACATATGAATAACCTAAGCAGAAACAACATTTAAGAATAAGAAAAGGGATACAAGTTAAAAACAACAACATAAAACAAAAAAACTACGCCTTCTACGAGAAAGAAATTACAAAGAATAAGACATTCTATGAAGTATGTCAGTCTGTCTATTTACTTGATAAAAATGGAAAAATGGAATATTCTTCATTTTTACATACAATTATTTATTCAAATAAATTTTGTAACAGTTGTCTAGTTCGGTAATATTTTTTTTCTTCAAAATTTTAATTCAAAACATGTATAAAAGGACGATTAGGTATATTGAAAGGGAGACACAGGCAAAATTTTTATGTCTTTGCTTTGAACTTTTATTCCATATTATGTTAATGTGCTCAAAATGAATAAACTATGGAGTCACAGGAACACAACTTATTCCTTATAAATAATAAAATGGTGGTTTCCTTACTTGAGCCACGTGGGTCAGGTTAGAGCGTGACGATTTCACAGCTGTTTGTGCAGTGAACTCTGGAAACGTTAAAGTTATTTCAATCATACAATATCCACAAAATCCTTTGTTATGATTTCCTAGGTTTGTTAAAGTTACATGACTTGTTATAAAACTAGTCGATGATTTTGTCGGCATCTAAATTACGTTCAACATATAATGATATATTAACGCTTCAAACCCAAAATATAAAGAATTTATATAGAAATTCATGCTTTGACATTTTGGTCATTTTAGCGTAATTTGAGTAAATAAAGATCATTTAAATATTTTTGTCATTTTGCCTGAGTATCCCTTTAAAATGTAAAATGCTATAAATCTTTTATCAAACTAGTATATGTGCACATAAAATTATAATCTTATGTAATAAGGATTGAAAATCAACAACAACATTTGGTGATATTTTTTACCTAAAATGCTTAAAGACCTTCATATATATACTTTGATATAATAATGACAGCTACGAATGAAATGGAAACCATGTAATATGAGTTCAAGGATATCCCCAGCGGGTTGTGTTGACAGAAAATGCCCATTATCGTATTTTAGAGACAATATGAATAATGAGTTTTAATTTTCTTTTCCTTTTTATTCTTGACACTTTTTAAATATTAAACATTATTTCCCATACATATCAGTGTTTGCATGTCTTCCGAAATAACAAATGTCAAAATACAAGAGCACTTAAATCATCGTGATTATAGTAGAGTGATAAGAAATTCTAATTTTCTGTCTACACTTATGTTAACCTGGAAATTTGTTATTGAAAACGAAATGATAATAAAGAGTTTGTGTCTTCTTAGCTTAACTGTATATAATTCTCAAATATTCCCATTGTTAACACATAATGCATGAAGATATTTTAAGTAAGTCTTTTAGTTTGCCAAAAGCTTTTATGAAGAATATAATGGGCATCTATCTAAATTATTATTTCTTATAAAAAATCCACTTTATTTCTTTTCACTATCTGACCTCGTGATAGCTTTTACCTTTTTCATTGATTATTATGAAATACATTAGCACTTACATAAAACAAGATTAACCTTTACATTTAATCATTTAGAAAATAAAATACTTTGTTAAAATAATTACAATTGTTTGAATTGCTTGTTGTATACAGGTTGTCTACAATTAGCAAAAAAGCATTTCACATTTACAAGAAAATAAACAGGGCAGGTGTTTTTCGCACAGATGTGTCTGGAAGTTACATCAAATACAGACGGAAAAGATTCAATAATCCTTTTTGAACCTATTACAAATAAGTAATGACCTATCAATGTAGTGTATGACTGACTGTTTTGATTATAATATTAACACTTTTATTTGAAAATTGTAAATTTTGGACGAATGCAATTTCAAGCATGGACAAAATGTCGCTACACGGACGATACTGATTTCAGATGAAACATTTAAGATAAATAAAATTAATGTCAGGTACATGAAAGATGCTCTTTTCTCATGAATAAAAGAATTTATTATTAATACAGAAAATATAAAGTATGAAGTTAATGGAGGGGGAATAAAAAACTCTATTTCGTAATTAATAATAATAGGTTTTCCCAGTAATTAAAAAACGATGGGATTCGATGGATGTAGAAGATCGGTTTTTAGTTATACCATACTTTGGCATATTTAAATTAACATAAAAAAATGATAACAATTTTTGAAGTTTAAATGGCCTTTGAATTTCTAATTGCAAATAAAACATTTTCCCTAACTTCCCCTTTTTAAATTGAACACTAAAACATTTTGTTGCAAACTGTCCTGACTCATATACTTGCAAAGCCAGACATCGCTTTGGCCATATTATGCTTCTTTAATTATGGGAATGTGCAGGTATTTATAATCCTTAAGATTAATATTTGCTGCGCAACGTATTAAATATCTGCTGAAGCTGAACACGAATATGGATGAAATCAACAAAAACACTGGAAATAAAACAATATTTTTTCTATGTCGTAATAAAAATTCGCAGACGAAATGGATAACAAAAACACTGGAAATAAAACAATATTTTATCTATGTCGTAATAAAAATTCGCAGACGAAATGGATAAATGCACTAAAGACTGCTTCATTCAATTCTAGATGTTTTGTCAATTATAACTAAGTTACTTAATAACATTACTGAAACGACTTGTTTCAAAACAGATGATGAACCAATAAAAATATTGATCACGAGTTCCCATTTGGAAGCCTCATAGGATGATAATATGCACACTGACAAGAAATTCCTCTCTAAATATTAGTTCTTAGAAATCATTCTTCCGATCATCTTATCAGCATAAAAACATAGCTTGACATAGATAAGGCAGGTTTCTTTTTAGATTTAATTGAGCGATTCTTAGTCAATTCGAGTTGTTTAAAGCGCTGCTATTTATGTCAGTTTTGTGTTATTTTGTACAATACAATGATACTGAAAAAAAGAAGTAAGCAATGTACCTGAAATTTTGCACACAACGTAAATCTACATCAAATATTTCCAAAATATCTGCAAAGTATTTCCAGTCCGTTCATGTCAAAAATCCTCTGCGGTGTCCCTTTAAGAAAATTAGAAAGTGCACTGCAAACGCCTCTGTTATCTTTTATGTGAAAATACAACTTCCATGTCCTCCTTTTTTCTAATATGTTGGTTGTCACCTTTAAAGCAATTCAAAAGCAAGCAATCATTATTATTTTCAATTATCTTTTATTTATGAATAAATTGGTATTTTTACCAATTTTGAAGCACAAAGGGGTGAAAATAAAAATAAGATCATCACAGAAAACACAAGTTAAACTTTCGTTTATAAAAGAAAGAAAATGTACATTATGGTTAGCAATGCACAAAAAGAGGCAAGTTTGAGTAAAGATATATAATGGAAATCAACAATGACTTGTTTTGTTGTTTTAATTTTCTTTATGATTGTATTCACTTCATTATATTGCAATTTTGTAATATATCAAACAATCTTAAAACAAAGATAATATTTTAACTTTTAACATATGTTTACCCTACGTCATCTAAAATTGCAAAAATCTAAAGAATATTTTCACGAAAAATAGAAAAAATATTACAGTCGCTGTAATTTACAAACTATTGTTAATGAAATCTTTAAAATAAGCGGACATATAGTTGTTAAGAAAATCTTGAACAAATGAAGCAGCTAAATTAAAACATCACTGTTGATAGTTAACATGTTGTTGTTGCGATGCCATTACGTTTATCTATCGGATAAATAGAAAAGAAGCTTGTAGATGTGTTAGCGTTTGATATATGATGTTATGGGTATTTTTAGAGTTTCCAATTTACATATAATACTCTACAAATCATGATCTATTGATGATATCTACAGGAGACATTACAAATAAATATATTTTATACATGTATCATGTTTTTTTGACTTACATTATATATGTATTGTATATTTTAGAAATAAAATGAATGACTTAAATTCAGTCTCTGAATATTTACTTTATGACAGACAAACTACGGTGTTCATCCGCATATCTAGAAATATAAACCGTGTATATCCAGTAACACAACTATTTGCAAAAGAACGCATGACTTGTACATGACGTGTGCAGTAGTAAAATTAACTATAAATGCAACATGGTGCAATTTTATGGACGAAGCAGCCAGACAGAGCCGTATATATATTTTCACTAATATAACCAGTATATATTTTAAATTTGAAAACCCAAATTAGTTATGAAAAACAAAAATGCAATCCGTCGATATACAGGTAATTTTAAATATTTTAATAAGTTAAACGTAATATGTTTAAAAATTTTGTATAATTTGATGTATTTGGTTTTACCTTAAAAACATTTGCCTTAAATTTACTTGTGTATCCATTTACACTGATTTCCCGAGGTAACTCGAGGTCTTTCCGTGCAAGAACGCAGTAAACCCAAATCCGGGGACCTCATAAAAAGTAACTGATTCATAATTTATCATAATTTATCTGTATTTTATTAGAATTTTATGACACTAGTAGTGTGGAAACTGTTTAATGTTTACCGAATATCAAAGCAATAAAGTTTTATATACAATTTACATTGTTGTACTAAATAATATCGACGAAACTCAAAAAACACGTTCGAACTGGTAGTCAGGTCGTCATTCACACGGATAATTTTAAAGCATTATCACACTCTAATGTAAAAATATATGAAATACAGGTTTAAGTATAATTTCATATGCCGTATGCACTTTTTCCAATTTTTTTCAGACTTGATTCACTATAAAATGTTATGGTTATAGATTTGCACACTCAAATTTTTGACGTTTGCACAACTATTTCATTATTTTCACATTCTTGCTTTGGTGGATATACTAGGCGAATATCGTCAATGACAATTTGATTATTTCAGAACCTAAACGTACTTAACTCCGTAGCTAAATAATACCATAACAAATTTTCTTTATTTAATATTTCGAGTAAAAAAGGACATATCAACCGCTCAAAATGTTCTTCATGAAACCTCCTTGAATAATATATAGATCAACTTTACCTTACTAGGCACTATTGATTTTGCTAAGTTAATAAAAGCTAGAGTTATGGGAAAACATGTCTGCCAGTTTCTCAAAAGAACTAATTAAATTAAAATAATAAATAAATAAATAAAATAATTAATTAATTAAATAAATATATTGTTTTTTGATATTGCAATTTGTAATTTAGATTTTAAGGGGGAAACCCTTGGGCATGTTGTATCATCCCTTTTTCATTTTTTCCCAAAAAGTTAAAAAAATTTTTTCAACCAAATTTAATTTTGTACTCTTTTTAATTTCCCTTTTAAACAAATTTCTTTGTTTAAAGAATATTTTTTTTTTATTCTGTCAAATGGAAAACTCCATTTCTCATGTTTTTTGTCAGTTTGTAAATTTGTTTTGTGACTTTCCCTCCCTTTGTCCATCCCGTCCCGTCCCCGTTAACAAATTAAATACTAATAAATGTACAAAGAAAAACATCTGTCACAATACTTTAACATTTAAATAGAACAAATTTTAATCCTGTGGCATTTAAAGTTCGAGCCTTTCATCAAGTGACCAATAATGTGCTGACGGAAACTGTCTATACTCTTTCGAAAATAGCATACAAAGGTAATCCTATGTTCATTCAGTGGTTATTTTGAAATTCACCTGAAAAAAAGGTACACGATTTTGTCAAGATGGAAATATTAAGGTGTCAATATAAAGTATTTAGAGTTGTAACTGTTTATCAAATACTTATTGTGAAATAACACAGTTTGTTTAGTATAACATTGAAGCAATATTTGCAATGATTTCAGGTACAAACCCATGATTGAATGAGATCTAATCTTTACAGCATGTTATATAATATTATGCATTTGCCATTTCATGTAGTATATGCCTATATCAATTATATAGCAGTTGTTCTGGAATCGCAACCGTAACATAATTCACACAAACCAACACATTCAAAACGATTCTTATTGTCTGCACATAAATGCGACTCATTTATATTACATTTGCGTTTATTTCATATAACACCTATGCATACTTTACGGACCATTTTTATATCCGAGCATTACATAGTTTCACATGATTAGGTTTGATTGAACCCAGAATTGCACAGTTGCATATGTATAAGTTCTACTGATTCAACTATAATATGTTTTACACGTGACGGTTTGCTTGATGTAGGCCATATTTAATTTTATAAAATCAATTCATAGTTGTAATTGCTCGTAATTTACAAAATAATTTCTTTTGTTTATCAATTCATCATTATACTTTTAAATTGTTTATACCAGTCTATCTAAAAGTAGACTCTGTAGTACCTGAAACCGACACTAGATATATAAATTATGTTTGATGTAAGATTTAATTGTCATGAAAACGATGTTTTCAAATATGCTATTTCAATTTTGTGTTTTTATGTTTAAGTGAATGAAACATATTGCAGAAAATTAAAATATGAGGACTTGTTCAATATCTTTTGAATTTTGAGACATTTTCGATGATGCGGGAAACATTTAATTAAGACTATTTTCCTAATTTACTCTCATCAAAAGTCCTGTCTTATTTGTAAGCGCATGCGACATTTAAACTGTTTAGTGTAGAATCGAAATTAAAATATAGTTAAGAATTTGCAGACACCACGTGCGTACTAATCCAATTCTATCTAATTTGAGAAAAATGGCAACGTTCAAGCAATTCCACATTTAATGCAGTTTTCTGATAATCTATTGCACCAGGCTACAATCATCAGACATGAAGCGTTAAAGCTTTGAAGATTTAACAGATTTATGGCTTATAATACACGCACACATTGTTACATCAAAATTATAGACAGAAGAATAAAAACGAAGAAGATGAATATTTTTTGTCGTATGTTTTTTTTAATGATGAAAAGTTTTGGAAATTGTACTCTAATTTTTGAAGCTCTAAATTCAATAATAATTTGTACGCGCTTTTTCGATATAATTAAATAACTGACATAATTTGTAATATCCGCAAGATAATTTAACTTACAGTTGTCGCAAAAGTCAAAACTTTGGCTCGTATGTATTATAGAAAAATTAAAGCAAATATATTGCTAGGTTATTCGAGGATTGTGGATCTACACTATTGTTCAGAAATAACGGCTTTATTGCAAAAGTATCATTGATAAGGAATAAGTCTTCTTTTGTTTGTTTCATATTGCTTTCAAATAGTGTACATATGTTCATAATTTTTGTATCGTCAGTTTCATAGATTTAATTAAAATTATAAATCACCTCAGACGTATTAATTGTAGTGATTCAAGAAATGTGATTATTTTTGTACGGCAATACAATTACATTTCAATCAAACAAAATGTTCATTGATGTTAAAATGACAGATGACCATACTTCACGTACACAACTAGGTTATTCTGTATGAAAAGAATTAACTCAGACAGTTTGAGCTTTCACGCAGTTTGTGATAGCATTCTGTGACATGCTAGTTGATATTAACAACTTCATCAATTAGGACAATAAATATCATTTGATCATCAACACAACTGCTGAAATAAGGTAACTGCGTACTGCAGAACAATAATCTTGTTACTTGTTTAAATGTAAATGATTGGCCAAACTGTACAAAAAGGATAACTGAAAAACTGTAAGCATGTTAAACTGCCATGAGTAAATAATGAGGTTGCTGATTATTAATAAAGGTCAGATATTGATGTTATTTGTAATTAACTTTTATAAAGTGACAGACGAAGGACATGGAAATACCAATTATTGTCGCACACCTAGTATGTCAAAAATTTCCAATCAATATTCGAAACTCGATCACTCAAAGAATGCCACATTACAATGTAATTAATGCATGTTAGGGAAGAGGCAGTTCACAGGTCTATGATTACTCACAAATTATCACTTTACTATCCAGAGACAAATCCATTTACTAGAGTACCTGAATGTATCTTGAAACTATCATGTCGGTTTTGTTAAAGACTTCTTGAAATTATGTTTGAAAAAAGAACAACCAATTAACAAAAACAAACCAAAACATCTTAAGTTAATTGTGTTCCTGAAAAGTTGATGAAATAACAATAATAATGGCTATTTCTTGTTTAATTTCTTTAGGATTAATTGAGATAGATAGCTGATACTACACTTCTTTTTATCATGTACATTCTTCATTATACGTACAACACGCAAAAGAAGGTGCTGTTACTACTAAACAATTCTCAACATTTAACATAGAAATATATTGACCAGAAATGATATTTAGTCATATATTTCCTACAATTATACAAACCATTTGAAAGCTGTTAATGCAGTTAAGAGTGATGAAGAAATACTCTTCAAATGTAAAACTTTTTCGACATGTCATATAGAAATGTTTTATCTTTCATAGTTGTAAAGAGGTAACTTGTTGCTATGGCAACCACATGCTTGATAAAAACTATTTTATAACACAAATCTGTTACATTTAAACGTGTTATTACTTAGTGATTAAAAGTTGGGAAAATAAGTCTCTGGCAAATTTTCTCTTCTATGTTAAATAGGAACAGATGGTGTCTGAAGTAGCCAGTGTATTATGTTAAAATGTAATTATTCATTACGTTTGAATTGATCGGTAAAATTATAAAAGAAAAATAAAGGTGCTTCCATTAAATATAATTGTGTAAAATACAAATTGCTCGCTTTTTTGTTGTTGACAAAATGGAGAAAAAAGGAAGCCATCATGAATGCCGAAATGGCAAATTTGAAAATGCATATGGAAAGTGCAAGATATTGTCCAATTCCTCTAGCACCGGATAAAGAAGAAGTAAACATTTAACATGAAATTGAAAACATGTTTAACTTTAAACCATCCGCAGCTATGTTCGATTTATGTGACAATCCCAAGATAGATTGTTTATCAGTATAGTAATATGAAGATGTTTCTATAATGGGAACGAGAACAGTACATTTAAGCATGATATAGATAAAGTCGGCAAATAATCAACATTTTGAAACGAAAAATTGATCGCATAAAATACTTACCTGTATTAGAAAAGGTAAAATGAAAATTGTCTTAACTTAGGCGGTTTGTACAAGTATTAGAAAATTTAGAAGTAATTGGGTTAAAATTCAAGGAACCTACCTGACAAATAAAAATTATCTTTACATGCGCGGTTCGACACGTATTATATATGTAAGTGTCACTCCTAAATAACAAGGCCACGACCCTAATTAAATGACTTTCCCTCACTTACGTAAGTTCATATATTGTATTCACGGACAAAAACGTATTTTGCATATGTAAGAACCGATAATTGTCAGGCAAAAGAAACCAGCAATCGTAAGTGTACAAGAATTGTTTTTTATGACTTCTAGGTAAACCAAATGAAGTTCCATCATAATTTTGTTTTGTCTTTTTAGAATATATAATTATACAAATTCAGACTAATATTTGATCCAGTTTCCATTGACAGTCTCTATATGAACTACGTGAATATTCGAGGTAGATCGAGTGAAAAATACGAGTTGTTTCCCTTATTTTCGAGTGAAATCAATATCTCTAATGCTAAAACAATACAAATTTAGCCGTTTTAACCCGCTATGTTGGGCGATTTAATGTCCGATTTTAAAATTTATTACACCAATGAAAAGCTTGTGATCTTAGCTTCATCTCAGTATATATTTCAACACATATTTGACAGTAAAGGTATTGTAATTTACGACTAAACCTACCACATGTCAGACCATTTTACATAGTACGATTTATACAGTGAGATACGCAATGGGTCAACTTTACTCGCAATTCTACTGATAAGAATTGCCTGTCGTCTGCTAGTTCTGAAACTGTCAATCGGTGTACGCGCTCGAAGTTTATACATATTCATCTGTTTATAAATTTATGACAAAAAAAATGTAATTGAATGTCGATTGTTTGATTTGGTGTTACTATCAAACAACAAAATAAACAACTACTGTTTATAAAAAAATACCTAAAATAGTATGCAAATACAATCTTTGACTGTGATTAATATAAACTTTCTATTGTCCATTTATGTAGTTCGAAATAGTGCTCTTAAATAACAAATCGTCAATTTCATTATTTAAACCTTTGAGTTTAAAACTTTTAAGTTTTACATTTGAAAATGTAACCTCAAAAAAGATATGATATAGTCGTTTTGTGTAATATTGTATTAATGCATTGTTAATGTAAATTACAGTACTATGAAGCAATAGGCCGCACACCAAGGAAGAATGTGGCAATACTCAATCACACGGTCATATTAAAACATCCATTGTTAAGTTTTCCCGAAAATAGCATAAAAGTATCTACTCCTAAAATTATCAAGACGTCAACAATTTAGGAATTTCTGTAATCGTGCGCGTAAAATTGGACATTTTGATACCAATTACAAAAATTACTTTCAGTAAATATTTGTGAAATCAGCAATAAAAAGAAAAATTTGATAACATTTCCATTTTTATGAATTTTAGAAATCTTACAATAAGTTTCAAAGTAATTTGCTATTATACAAAAGGTCCTCTACATGACGACTGGAAACTTTAGTCGGTCAGGCGGTTTGGTGGATGCCTATATATGACAATGAATGCGTTGATTTTTTGCGTTGAAGGCAGACACACACACCCCACGCCCCCAACAAACCAACCCCCTAATAAATAAAATAAAATATTAAAAAAATGTTATATAAGTGTTATAATGCAAACACTTATATATCTGCTCCACTTTGCAAAGAATTTTATATATGCTCCACCCAATCAATCCGTTCAGAATAAACTGCAACTATCTGACCTTGTCTATGATCAAAATATCTAAACCTTTAATGTGGATATATTGAAACAGACATGCAAGTTTACAATCGGATAAAATATAAATTTATCCGGTATCTCGTTCGTGTAGGATTTTATGTGCTCATTCATTTTGTTTTAACTATAAAAATATTATAAAATATATAACCAAATTGAATGTGTCACAAAAGAACTAATACGAAAATGTCATTTTATGTTTTTATTTTCATTTAGTCGGATTATATACAATGTACGTGTATGATATAGAATCAAAACATGATCTCATTTAGGTCAAAACTTATAATAGGGTAATGTCTTAATTGCATGGCGAGAAGGTTATGTTTTGGCCACTGTGAACATTTAAACAAATTTGATAGTCGACTGCAAAATTACTGTTTAAGGACATAGAAAAGAAGTAACTTTAATTAATGGTATTTGTCCCCATCACCTAAAGATGGGAATTCTAACAAAACATCAATGACGTCATTAATCATGATAGGAGTACATATTGTTTACTTTCAATTTCAAATTGACTATTCATTTCACCCTATCACAATAAGGAGTTATAAAATAAACTAAACGGTTTATTGACTGAAAGCGAACAGTAAAATCAATACAAGTTATCTATTGAAGTTAAGATTAAGCATACGCCTAAAATTGGTATTCGTGTATCATACAAATAAATAAAATTGATTCTAGACTTTGTGGGAATACATGTCATATCAAACAACTTCCAAGGTGAAATAAATACCTTCACTAATCAAGAAACATTGATATATCAGATTATTAACACATCTGTTAATTGCAGTGTGTTAGCAAATAAGAACATACATTTTGTGCTAATGTCTCTACATTGGGATACATTAAAAAATGAATTGCAATTTGTAGACAAATAAGGGCAGACAATAAAAAATAAGGCATGTTAATAATAAAATGTTTACTTGATAAATGTATAAAGTACTAACAACGACCCTATGTGTATATAATCACATACGGTGTATTTGAAACATTTAGTATTTGTGTCTAAAGACAGAACATAGATTCGTTAAGACTATTTAACATAAGCAAGAAACAAAACAAAAAATGCAACATGCCTAATGACAACATGTATGGCAGAATTCGAGAAATTGTATAGCGATATATGTCGTTATATTAAAGATTTAAAAATATAGTTTAGGGATAATGATACCTCCACCACTTCGAATGACGATTGATATAAAAATTGATTTGGGTTAGTATTAAAATACAAACATGATTCAAATGGATAAAATCAAAAGCTTAAAGAAGCTTTAAAAAGTAATTATTTATTGATTAATTTATTATATCGTTGTAAGTAAAGTATATTTAGTGTATGACATTCTATAGCAATAAACTCGTACAATAGAGCAATATTCTTCTTTATAAATATAAGTAGACTGGAAGGTATATTTTCTTTTATAACTTAACTGTTTATATATAAAATATTATATTCAGAGTCTGACATTCTATAAGAATCGTACAGCCGTGGTCATAGAATGTTGGTTAAGAGTTTTGTCGACCAAAATAAGGAATGTCGTTATAGCAATAAAAACAATACTGAAATATCATCGTACATTGCACAACAATGTTTATATTGAATCTTGTGACAATTATTTGTAAAAGCAAATTAAACCTCAATGTTTAAATATCATCAGAAAATATATTATAATATTACATTGAATCATTACGACTAATGCTTTCATTTGAGGAACAGTTTTTTACAAGATATAGGTTAAATCCTAGTATGCAATATATGTGTTTATTCTAGGACTTTTATTTGTTTGTCACCAGAAATTTTATGTTGGAGGTTCCTTATCATATACCACAGGGAATCTATATTAAGTATCATGGTTGCGAAAACGTTTATACGCAAACGTCTTTACGTTATCAATAAGAAAAGGAAAATATAAAAATCAAAGCTAGAAAAATAATTAATCGATATTTTCATTCTCGACAGTTATTTTATGGTAAGATACGTAAACGAATAAAAGAAGTACTTGAAACTGAATTAAAACATTACCTTCACATAAAGAGACAAAATCATAAATTCGTGCCCTCTGTGTTCCTAAAGATGAATGTCTTGTTTATAATTACATTCTTATTGTGGTAACACTTATTGTGCGTCCCTGTCCAATCTTGTTATTTGTTGTAAGTATCCCATTTCAACAATTTTCCTTGTCTAGCCCGGACCTCTGATTCATTGTTACTGTGTCATTCATTTGAATATATAACACTGTGTAATGTATTCATTAATTGTGCTTTGATTCCTTTTTTAAACTGTTAATTTTAATACCCATCCTGACTCCCCTTTGTTTCCCAACCGTTTGTCGCTGTGTTGTTACATTCACCGATTGTCACCTTTCCATGTTGATTTACTTCTCATACTTCAAATTTTCACTAAGGCATTTAAGAAGAGAAGAGAAACTAAATGTTATTATAAATCATAAATGTTATCGTCTGAAAATGATTCTGCTTGATTTGTTTTTAAAATTTAATTACTGTTTTTTTTATAATTTGTCATATTTTGATAGTACTTTGACAAGTCATTAACATTGTCGTTATTATTTTCATGAAATTAGATAAAACCTGAAATATATATGAATAATCTAAGCAGGAACAACACATTAAATAACAAAAAATAAAACATTCTATATGTTAATTTACTCGATTCTAAGAAAATTGAAAAATTATATCAACATTATGGCAAAATGCTGCTACGATACTAATCTAAGAAATGGTTGGGTTCGGAAGTGATGCAAAATGTGCTTTATGTATGCTGTCAACGATCTGAGATACATAACAAATGAGATGACGTTTAGAAGGACCGTCTACAGTAGCTTTTGTATATAAATAGCCACTGCCGTAGGAATGTTTTCTTTGAAAAACATGATATCTGAAAACTCATGCATACAACAGTGGTTGCATGTCTTCCTAAATAACAAATGTCAAAAACATTTTGAATTGCTCTTCCCTTATTAATCTGTCTTCTATGTGATTAATCTCTTTTTCCGTGATTAATCGCTCTTCCGTGATTCATCGCACTTGTGATTGCAGGTGTTTAATCTCCGAACATCAAAATGATATAGTTTATCTGATTTTCTTTTTGTATATATTTCCTGAAAAGGGGCACACAGTACGTTAAAGCATAAAATGTTCTCTTTTTATAACATAAAATTCAAGTTATTTTATGAACGATTAAGAACATATAATTTATCTGGATATGTACATTTATATACTGTATATCTAGTAAGTCATTTAAATATTTTATATATTTTATGCAAGGGGCGCGTTTTGTATTAGAACTTGATATCATTTTGTTATTTTATCAAGTTTTATGTTTCAAGGTCAGGTTAATATACAACCAGGTTTGTTTTTAAAAATAATGTAAGAGATTTTTAAAAAGTTATTTTGTTCAAATGAATAAGAAATATATGTTATGTCATCTTCTGAAAATCAGTAAATGTAAAATGTCGTCGGGGATTGCCTCAAATGGGATTTGGATGATAACAAATCGCTAAACATTACATGGAAACATTGTGTCGAAAGGAAAATAAAATTATATAAATAGAATTTATTTTAATGGGATTTGATAGAAAATATATCTGACTGGGTCCTCTATATATTTCTTAATATACATAAAACTTGATATATCGTTGTTAGATCAATAGAAGCTGCAATTTATCTACGATATAAATATATTTAAAGAGCAAGATCGTAGTGACCGTTGAATGCCTAACTTAATGGCGAACAAGTTTCAGATTTCTTTGCTCAAACTGATTTACTTTTTTTAGTTTATGTTTTGCTCTTATTTACTCATGTTTCTAGCTGCACTTCATTATTGTTCCCAAAACCTGATATTTCTAGACGATAATTAAATCTTACATAAAACAAAACACATAATTTCGTCGCATACGACACATAACGTAAAGTGCTAATTTTCTGTAAGCAAGAAACGACTATCTAACGTCAATATCTTAAATAGTATCAAGGAAAAGTAAAATAAGGATCCACTATTGTGTTTTTTTTTGTATTGCTTATTATGCGTACACAATTATTACAAAATTCTGGAAACAATGTAATCTCTCGAAAGCATTAATCACAACAAAATAACATAAGAATTGCAGACTCGGTTTGATTGAGTCTGTACATGAGGGATAATGAATAAGTGCAACATCCATAAGTGCAACAAAGCATCGAATTAACTAATTTCAAATAATCAACGAGGTTGCGTTAATTATGCAGACAACATTCTCAATAGCAAACATGTATATAATTATGTACTTTCAATCACAGACAATACACATGTAACAAACTTTATGTTTTTACCGTTATTTCCATCTTCTTTCAAATTGAAATATTCTCTGAATGCATGAAGTGCTACAAAAATATCTAAATAAGTACTATTGACAAAACTTTCAAGAAGTGATATCGGAATATCCCAAATTAGTACAAGTCTATTGAAATAAACTTTCAAGAAATACTAAAGATTCATATGCAACTCGCAACATTTGTTAATTCGAATTGTATTTTGTTTTTTGCAAGATATTTTTTTAACAACATCTGCTACTTCTGAATTTCGCATTATTGATTTTGCTAAGTTAATAAAAGACAACATTTTGAGAAAACGTGTCTGTTCAATTAACAACCTACGTTCTTAAATGTGTTAGTTTGTTTAAACTTATCAGCAAAATAGATCTAGTGTTTTGGTATTACAATGTTCAAGGTGCAGAAGGTGAAGTTCTACATGTTGAGATTCTAATAAATATTTGAAACTGTCAATAATGTTTATTCAGCCATCTTCGCAAGAAAAATAGTCCTTTACGCAAAGTAGTTGTTTCTGACACATTGAAGCCATTTTATTCAGTCATCTTCACCATAAAAATAGTCCTTTTGCATAATAAATTGCCTCTCTTATATATCTAATATTTCAGTATCCTATCAATTCTATTGTTTGGTCAATTTTAAGGTATCGATATATATTATCATTGTCACCAATTCTGTTTGTTTAGTTGTTTAGTTGGTGTTACGGCGCCAAAATAGGAAAGATGATTTTGGCTACCCTCGGGTGTTAAAACCCTCAGGTCAAAACCACCTCAACTGATGGAGCTAAGAGTTATAAGAGTTACATAGGCTCAAGTTATTCAAAACCATTTAATCGCCTCTTACGATCACGTAGGGATAAACGGTGGCTGCTGTTCTTATGGCTTAACCATTAAAGGCATCTACACAGCTACAAGAGGCTTGTCACCAATTAATCAAATAAATATCGATGAAAATGTCAAGCAGTTGACTTATACAGTCACTTATATAAAATAACTGAATACAGTTTAGATCGATGAAGACAATTAGAAAACATTTAGAACATGTCATAGCAAAATTTAGTTCCTATATATTCATTGTATTAGATTAAAAATAACGCTACCACTGTAATAGCTATATGACGATTTTCCAGCCTTACTGGTGCAGACCTACATAAGATTTTCCTACATGTATTACTTAAGCTATGAGCACAACATGCTTGATGGATATTGCTAAAAAGCAAACATGTTATTCTTAGATAAGTTATTGCTGGCATGATATTTGAATAATATTCAAATGTTTGACATCTTTTCAGTCTCGTTCTAAACAGGAACGAACATCATTTTCCATTATGTCCGCGTTATATACCGATGACATTTATCACCGTCTTGATGCAATTAGACAAAAAGCACACATTCAATAAATTTGAACGTTAAAAACATATACACGTAAACGTGAAATAGATGATGTAACTTTTATATTGAATAAGAATGATCTTAATCTGTCACAATCAGGCGAAACTGGACAAAGCGATGTATTTACTATAAATGAAGGTACTACATTACACTGAAATATTATTTCTTGCGTAGGGCGATACTATTTCAAACAAAAGAAAATATAAAACCCAATTATTTACAAAACTGTAATACAAACCTAAACAGCTTTTGACATTTTGGTGTAATTTTTTAAGAAACATTTAAATGAAAATGTTTATTGTATAATAGCTTTAAAAAATAATATAAAGGAAGGCCAAAAATCAACTTCCTTAGAGAACTTTGCTTGTTTGGTCTTAAGTTACTTAATGACATCCAAAAACACCCGTGAGTTTATAAACGCTACTCAAAAGCTTCATGTGATCATAATAATTATACTAAAGGGGTAAAAGGTTAGATTTCAGACTCACAGAAAGTGTGATCATATCGTTTACAGCATAAAATTAACTTATCTTGGCTTGAAAAGAGGTAAGTGTATCTCACTTTCAGGAGCAAATATCTACGAAAGCTGGATAATGACACTCCTTGTTTATTTTGTTAAAAAACTGTTCACAAATTGAACTTTTAATCAACTTTGAAAAATTGGAAAAAAAACTGCTTGTTTAAATTTTCTATGTTTGCCTTGCAGAAAACCGGAGGTCAAGGGAACGTCTTTCAAAAACTCCTGACATCTTTGTCTGATCCACTTTTTTTTTCATTCTTCTGTAAAGGGCGATTCTTCTGATCTGAAGTTTAATAACACTAATCACAATTAAACGGCATTGACTTTAGAAATATGAACATGACCTTTTGGAGTGGTTAATATATATATATATCATTCTAAAAGCAATCATTTCATACTGCAATTTAATATCAATATAAAGTTACCAAATCTTGTTTCGTGAATATTATATATTTCATAAATTTTGTATTAACTTTAAAATTATAAAACAACAAGAGAACTTAAATGCTGATCATAATGAGTGAGTGTTAAGAGATTTTAATTGTCTGTCTACACCTGTGTCAACTTGAAAATTTTGTGATTGAAAACGAAATGATAGTAAAGAGTTTGTGTCTTCTTAGGTTTATTGTATATGAGAATGTCATGTGTTTATTTAAGCCAAAAGCATAAAAATCAAAAGAATAAAAATTATCATACATATAACATTTGTCCCTTTTGAAGATTAATCAAGGCACAGACAATTTGCTAAAAAATGCTTGTTCTTGTACTCCTTATAATATTTTCAGGAATACATATACATTTCCTCATTGTTTCAGTTGTAAATATTGATAGGCACATACACGGTAAATATTTTATTGATGGAAGATCGTGAAATCACAAGATAAGTATAACAATGTTTTTCCAGGGGTCGTCTACTTTATCATCTCAGTAGAAAAAAAGGGACATGAAATTGCTACCATGTACCTATCGTTTGCAATTTGATATATAAGATGTTTGTTCAATAAAATATTTTACCATTTCCATGTTCACCTCTTTGCATTTTGTCACTTTAAATCTATTTTCATTTTCTAAATACTATAGTACGTATGTTTATCATATGGGTTTAAGTGTAAATGCGAAAAAATACTTTTGTTTTAGTAAATGTTGCCAAGACTGCATCTTATATTTTCCCTAACATTCAAAATTCGAATCTGATATCGTAGAGCAATTTATTTCTACAAATACATTCTAATTGATAGCGCTTTAGTTATCGCGAAAAACTAAAGCAAGTTTGTTTGATACCTTCATGATGTAAACTTTCCTACCTTTTAGTTAACACGTGATACGAGAAACTTTAAAAGGAAAATCTATAGTTAAGTTCGAAAGTATGTTATTTGAGTTAACATGACTTCTACAAATCGAAACACTTCTTTGATACTTTCTTTTAAAATAGTTTTTTTTGCAAAAGGAAAACGCATTACATTTATAACCATTGATTGTATAAAGTTATGCTCAAATTGTAAATATTCTGTGATATTTGGAATGACCTTCTAATGGAAAGATGGTGTAGCAGTGATTGTGCCATACTTTACATGAGCCAAGGCAGATTTTGTTCGGACGGAACATGTTAGATAAAACAGTTTTCTCACTTCTATTTGGGCAATATCACATTATCTTAATTCAATCAAATACTTAAGCGGCCAAAACATACCTACAGTAAAGCTGCTGGGTTTTATTTATTTACAAGAACATGGATATTCACAAGTAATATTTCTCCATTTTATAAGAAATGTGTCGTGATTTGTTTTGTTACAATTTAAAATTATGTTATGATTGTAAAAGAGACGCTTGTAACCATTAGAACATGCATATAATGCCATAACCAATGTCGCATACTAAAGTAGTTTATATCAGAGAACAACATTGTAACTTTGCACATATAATTAAAAATATTTCTTTAACGAGCCTTGTTTGTCAAAAAGAAGACTTAAGGTGACAACAGACACTTTCCGTGGTACTCACATAAATGTCATTTAAACCAAGTTATTTTAGTTATTATTGTTATTTATTTAATCTTTGTGCATTAAATGTCGTTGATCATCATAAAAAATAACATGTTTGAAAAAAATGCTTTTGTAAATGATTGATTTTGAATAAAAATCCTAAAATTTTAAATCGTCATATCAAAGTCATTATTTATTTTTTTGTCATCAAACTTTTGGAAAATAACCATACTTATATTATCTGGGGAACCGTGTCTCAAATTTTTTCTATCTTTTCTCAAAAAAATATTACGTAACGACAAACATTTCATGCGGCTTTTTTCACCATACATATTACGTAATTAAAGATAATTAAGTCGCTGATTAAGCAAACAAAAATCCCTGACACGGTTCCCTCCGTAAATGAATTTCCTTTCATGTGCTTTAAACCGCATGTTAATTGCTTGATTATTAAAAAAGTTATGCCGATTCGAAGTTAGTCCGACCCGCATCAAACGAAGTGTCATAAATCGGCTGTTCTCTCTCGGACCCCTACGTTTCACGCTAAATAATTGCATAATACACAGATATCGCACTAGAGAGGGTCACAAGTTGCGGTAACATACTCTTACAACATTTTATGACCCAGTGACATATGACCAATTAAAAAGCTGCTGATTAATATCAGTTTATAGACGAAATTTCTTCAATTCTTAACGTGATTTACTATCCGTCTGGTATCTGTCGCACATGTCACGTGACTATCGGTAAAATTTGAGGCTCTCAGTGGGGGGAAATGGAACGCATATGCGCACCGCTAGCGGGGTATTTAATTGTTTCCTTTTTGAAGTTTATTATTATTATCATCAGCATTATTATTGTATTATACCAGTGTCACTCTGTCTGTGTATTCGTGTATGAAATTCCGTTAAAATATAAAATAAAATAACAAAAAACTGAGCTTCTGACAGTCTATTAAAGTCCATGGTAGAACGGGATATTATATATTTTTTCCGCTTCACATAGTTTAATAGAAATAAAAGGTATTACTCGATCATTATGATCTGGCCTTCTTGACTTCTATTACGAATATCATCTATGCACGACATAGAGATCCAGTTTCTACCGAGATAGACAATAAATTTCATACTTTGTCCCAGATTTATTAGTACTGTGTCCGATTTACTGGCGAACAATTTATTTTCACTGAGAATATATTTTAATATCTTTTTTTTTCATAGAGAAATAATCATCCTTAGACAATCTAAAATGGTTTAGAAATTTGTCAGGGACACCTTACCACAAGTCATATATATATGCGTTCACATAAAAAATGTTGTCTGTTTTTGTTGTTGTTTTACTTCACATTGTTAGAAAACGAGGTTGAATGTAAAGTAGGCGCTTGAATCCGTACAAAAGTCTATCAACTCAATGTAATATATATCAGATTAACGGGACAAACAAATTATTTTCACACATTATGGATATTTTAGCAACTACATTTTTAATCAACCCCGTGGTCGTGCGATTTGCCGCTATGCTTAATTATTTATGTTCAATACATTATGTTACGTACATTGGCCGACACTTTCTTAATTTATAAAAAAAGGCGAAATGTTTAGATATTCATAAAAGATGTACGGTAGTTGTACGATACATGTATTACGAGAAGTATGGACATGTAATTCACGGATATATGGAACTAGCGATTTCCCTCATTGATGCCTCAACAGGGGGCGGAGCGTTATCGATAATCGACAGGTTACGCGAATAGCAGATACAAATAGTATAGGTACCGTTTTAAAACGTTTAAAAACACATTTTTTGGACTAACTGCTTCCAAAATTAAATCACGAATGTGTTCAGAAAAGGTTGATAAATCTACTTAGCAAAAAATCTCATTTTAGGTATTTTCAGTGATAATTGACTCCGTTGTCACCTTAATTCCATTTAAATGATGAATGGTAAACTAACTATGATACAAGCTTAAATTGTTTCATCTACTAATAAATATTCATTTGCTGAATATTTCACTTATCACTTATTTATATATGCAAAAAATATGCACACATTTAATAGAAACAAATTTATATACTTTATAATATTGATAAAACGACCTATGGGTGATTTAAACAATAGAATATTGCTTCGTATCTATAGACCTAATAATATGTACTGAAAATGTTGGATTTCTAACAATAGCTACTAAGGTAAAATTTGAAGTTTCAAAAACATCATTTTTATCATCAAACTATGTATATTTAAATTAAATTCATTAAAATAGATAAATAAATTATTTTCCATGTTTTCGATCATGATTTTTTATCTCTTGATTTGGACTGAATCTTAACTGTTGGAATAGGACTTTTTATTCTTTACTCTTGAGGTCTGCAATTAAGTTATACCATATCTATTTAGAATAGATTTATTATAACTTTGATAAAAAGCTGATATTAAGCAATTGAACAAAAACAATGATAAAAAACAATTAGTGTCGTTTACTTTGTTTCATTGCGATAATAGTTCACACACAACACACGTCGCGTTCATCAGAATAAACCATTTTTTAACGTTTGACATCTTCAGCCAATTCCCGATCTTATCGGATATTTGTTAGCTCAAGTGCTGTGCTCTACAGTTATTAAATAATTCTTCAGGCACCAGGATCTATTCGTGATATCTAGAGGAGCTAGGATTATATCAATAATAAAACAGGTTTGTTTAATTTTCTCATTGATATATATGTGTATTGATAGAGTAATTTACTTGAATTAATGACATTTTAATTAATGTACTCATTGTACATAAGGAATATTGTACCTGTCTAATACAATTTTGCTTATGCAATTCAATTGTTACAGTATTGTTATATCTGTCATAGTTGTGGATATTGTAAAATTTTTCGTAGGATTTATCTAACAAATATACAACAGACAATGGTTTATGAAATACGAAGCATATGTTTTAAGTGCAAACATGTGGACTAGATTTGTTATATATTGGGTATAAATATTTTAATTCAAGAAAAGCAATTAATCATTCCATTTCAAAGGGAAAATTGGCTATTAAAAGGGTGGTATTAGTTTAGGAAAATAAAGTATGAAATAATAATAATAATAATAAAGATGATGATAATAATAATGATACTAATGATTATAATAATAAAACAAGCACAAAAGGTACATAATGATCGTATAAGTACTTTACAATCCTAAAAAAAACTATAAACAACATTTTTGAAATATATAAAGTAGTAGGTCAAGGAATTCAAGATGCATATGATCAAATTTGTTATTTCTAAAATCAGCATTGATTTGCTGTTGTTGCTTTTGTTACCATTCAGATTCACTATCAAATATTTTGCTTTTCACTTTCAATTTCAGTAATAGTAAAATGGTAAAGGAACTTACAATAGACACAGAACAAAAAGGATATACATTACACGAGAAAGCGACTGAAGTTCCAACACGCAGATCATACCCACAGCAGTTTGAAATTGTTTTTAATGCGCTGCGAGAAAAGTGTATTGAACAACATTCAAAAGATCCGAGCCCTATAAAAGGTAATAATATTCCTTACTGACCCTGCTTTGTGAATAAGTTTTGTACGCTCTATTTGTTACATGTACATGAATATATATAAGGGAATCGTGTAACTTCAGTATTTGCAGTTCGTTTCAGTTTCTAATTAAATAAATTTATACCTGTTGTGTCAATTCTTGTTGTGGTTCATAGTAAAATTGTTATAAAATTGACGAATTGATGGTAATAATAATGATGATAATAATGATAACGAAACCTGTTGTATTTTTTGTTGTTTAAAGCCTTTTTAAAACCTTTTTGTAAGTCGCATTATTCATATTCTTTTTAATAGCATGTATAACTTAAGTTTTTATTCATTTTAGATTTGTTTAAAACAAATGTCTGTTTATATTTTTTTATTTTCTAATGTGTTTATATTTAGAAATAATAGATGTGTTATAATCTTTAAAACCAGACATCAATTACTATGTTGAAACTGTATTTATTCATTTTTGAAGGCAATGTTATGACATTTAAGACACAATGGTAGTGGTTTCTCGTTACATCATATAAAGCAGATACACTCTTTTTCCGACTTGTGCAAGCATGCACCCTCCCCCCCAAAAAAGGAATATAAAAAAGAGGGGAGTTCATTTACTGCAATGAACTAAAAATATAGTGTTTATGTTTTGTAAATAAGTGTATACAACCATTGCACTTGTTCATGTTCAGATTTGTCTCATTTTTAGAAAGTCTCAGACATAAACACGGAACTAAAATACAACATCTGTTATGCAGACGTGCCCTGCAGGCCTAATTTTATCTATCTATATCATGTGAATGCAGAAATAATTTCTTCCAATTCAACAATCTATTGTGCTACATTTTAACAAGTCATCGTTCAAAGGCGGATTTGAACGTTTTAGTAAATAAATCAGTCGTCTTGCAAATTTGCCATTGAAATTGTAAATTAAAACAGAAGCTATGGCTATGTAAAAACATATTGGTTTCGAAAATGAACAAGATGCAAAATGGAAACAATATGCCAATGTCGTCAAACCGCTTTGTAAACTTAAATATCTTGACAACAATTGTTCGCCCATAACTAAAATATATTGACAGTTATTTATAATATCAAAGTAATTTTCATCAAAGAAGCACATAAGAACAATGAAATAAATACTTATGGTATTCAAACATGTTTTTGGTAAAGAAAAAAGAAATTAATTCTTTTATGCTCCTGTATTCTATGATGCTTTATCAAATTTGTATTCATCTCATTTTGAGCTTTTCCAAAAAAAAAAGAGAAAAAAAAGGTTTGAATAGATCGACTATTATTCATGTACTTGCTATAAAATTAGTTGTGCAATGCAATACGACTCATATCTTAAATAACTGTATGAACAAATATAAAGTATACGTAATAGATTTCTTTCGATTTATGTAATATTGCATTATTTGATGAGATTAATGTACAATCAAATAATTATTTTTTCATAGCTTAGCGTGACTAAATTGTACGTGTTTGGAGCAAAATGTCTTTGCGGTAGTATGTTTGTAACAATTTGCATAATTTGAAAGAATAATGATAAAAGAAATTGTAACTATGTGAATATATGCGGCCTGTTAAATCATACATAATAAATGTAAACAACACACAAGGGAAAGACCCCGTATTTTCTGTTGAATTATTAGATATATTGTTGATAGGGCTTTTGATGCGTAGAACTGTTTTTGGGCTATTGCCCATGTTTTAAAACGCTAGTAAAGTTTATAGTTTCCAGCGAATCTGCTGTAAGGTAATTATATTTACTGTCATACTGTGGGGTATAGCGATGAATGAATAGGAAGAAAAATATAATACTTAGTAACATCATCCAAAATAGGCCGATGAGTATTGCTCACGAGAATGCTAATCGTCGTATTAAGGAGTCGATATCATTAAAGGAACTTTAATTTTAGAATATATTTTGCTTGAAACATTTGATGATGAATCACTGTTGTTGCATTTTAAATCAGTATATACATATTGTATGTAGATGATCCAAGAGTATGTTTTATTATACAAACTTTGCAAGTAAAATATAACAGATATTAAATATAACCTATAATATTTTTGTTGTTTGATGTTGCCATGTGCCAACTTTTTTTGAAGGTTATAACCATATATTGAGCTGCAACAACGACATTATTAAACATGCAAAGGATATCGTTAGGAGTAAAACGTTGAAGTTATATTTGCTAAAGTGAAAAAAAAACGTTTCCATTTCTAGATTGGCATTGCCTTGCTATATTTTGCAGTGTAAATCAAAATGTATATTCTGACATAAAATGATTAAAGATTTCTGCCTATTTAAGAATAGTAGAACATTTGTTCTCATGTCTATGTCTTTAGATACAAAACATTGAGGTGACGTAAAGGTCGACAGTCAACAGCTGCTCCTAATATATGTTTTGTATTTCCTTATATAAACAGTTATTGTCCCCGGAATGTTTTGCTCTGAACTCTATTATACTTGATAATTCATAAATGTTGCAGTTGCATATCTTCTTAGATAAGAAATATCAGTTATGTTTTAATGTTGGTTTGCTATTTGTTAATTGCAGGTGTTTCTCTACGTTTTATATCAGTGATAAAATGAGCACTATACACATGTTATATAACAAATATTACAACTACATGAAAATGTGAAACTTTGCTTCTTAAAATTTGGTTATGTTTTAATCGGACAACATTGTGCTAGTTAAAGTGACATTATGTGCATCAAAATGTAAATAGACGGTGTATAAGTCAATAACTGTAGGTTTTAAATTTTATAGTTTATGTCATGTGTATTATCAATAACTAATGTGACTCGCGGAATGTCTAAATGTATAAAAAAAAGTGTAAAACAATCTTATATATTTAAGACAGTTGTTATGTTTTATCAGAACTGAACTGTTCTGTTCTGTTATGTTTTATCCTTAACTTTTTCCTTTGTCAATAAGTAGTCGTTGACCATATTATAGTTAATCATTTTAACTATATTGCCGTATCAGCTAAGCACGACAACAAAAATATAGGCATAATGTCAACAAACTGAAATATAAAACGTTGCATAGAAAGAATATATTTTAAATGATCAGTTAACATTTATCTTTAAACATACAATATTAAGCTATACATGTAATAAATATTTATCTGTAAGGTAAATATTGTATAAAATAATGTTTTGAATAAAATATTATGTAATGCTTGTGTTTTCCTCAACATAAGAAACTGTTACATATTGTCCGCATGAACAATAAATGCAGAAGTAAAACCAAACTACATATTAAATACAATTAAGACCCATGTGATTTACATGTATATATGAAGGAAGCGTGGAAAAAATGTAATAATGTTGGTAATTTTTATGTCTATTGCATGTTTCGCATAAAAGAAAAGACCTTAATAAAAAACATTATTTGAGCAAGTTTGTATTAATGTCAAAATTGGTATTGTTATAGATGCAACCACACGACACTTATCTCTACAATATGATATCTAAATAGGTTAATCTTGTAAGATATGTTTGAATTTTTCAAATAACTATTAGTAGTAGTCAACAACTTGCGGAGAAATTTGTTATTCCTGTTTGTTCTCCCATAAAAGCCTAACTGATGGATTAAGCGCCAAGATATGACCAAAAAACAACAACACCCCCCCCCCCTCCAAAAAAAAAGAAACAAGAACAAATCACGAAAAACAACAACATCAAAAACAAAACAAATGATCGGATAAGTGTTTTATAATTAAATTAATTATCTACGTCTTAAACGAAAAATGAGTCCTATAAATACAAAATTTGTTGTTCTTGCTTTTAAAACTAGAAATAAAAATCAGAGAAGAATTTTTAGGTAAATCTTCTTTATAAACTTAATATACTACCCTATTTGCCTAGAGGGGAAGTCGTATACTGCCCAAAGCTTATATAACCGTTTTAACAAAAGTGATAAATGTACACCTATAAAAAGGTCCCACAGAAAACTAAAATTCTCAAGAAATGGGTTTGCTATAATTCTTAGTTATTTTACACATAAAAAACCTACACTCAAGAGATCTGGTCTTATTTACCAAATTACACTAAAGGATTATATTCTGTATCTATAATAAATGAAGTAATTTGTTACTTAAAAATGGACTGTCGTAAAAACGTTTCCCTCAGGACAAACACAAAATTGAGCGACTTAAACAGAAAATGAAACTTCTTCTTGTCACTGGGAATTAATCCAAATCAAAATGATATAATTACTATGACACCAAAAGGAACTCTTTAACAATATTTTTATGTTTAACATATTTCTGTTTAGCACGTATTGTTTCGAGGATAGGAAATTGCTATTTTAAGTTAATTTGCTTAAGCAATGTTTAAACTGCATTTCAAATGTGTTTTAAATGTATATTCATTTCTTACTCTTAAATTGGTAAGAAAACATTTTTTTTTCTGTTTAAGCTTTAACTAGCACCTATCGACAATGCAAAAAAGAATTATTTATTCATTTTTGTTTATTTGAGATCATGTAAAGTATGGTTTGCACTGAGAGTTCTCGCTTAAAGGTATAGGATATAACTTGTCCTTTTTTTAAACATTTAATTGTGAAAGGGGCACCACACAGTGTTAATGCAATCCACAGTTCTCATATAGTGCACACCTTATTATAGGTAGAGCTAATGTCTTTAATTATGGTTCTAAAACGAGTAATTTCTTAATGTCTTGAAAAACTTATATTTTTCTTTATTTATCGAACATTACTTTTTTAAGTGGCACTTAAGTAGAATATCAAAAACTAATTATTAGTAGTATTCATATTATTTGAAGGTCCTTAAATCCAAATATATGAACTGACATATACAATAGTTTTACAAATATGTATAAACAATTAAAAATAATTTTACTGTTTTTCAAAATGAGAGAAAATGTAAAATGTCTTCGCTTTTGTAAATATATATCTAATGAAAAAATGAAACGGAAAACATGTCACAACGGCCTGTAATGGCGAATTGTGTTGAAAGGAAAACAAGATAATATATATACGAGACAGGTCAATAGGATTCTGGTATGAAAGAAAACACTCCAAAGTAGATTATCTGATTGTATATATCTATTTAGGAAATAGATATCAATTCTGAGTGCATTGTTGTAGAATAATGCACGGTTTGAGTTCAAATGCGTAGTAATATAATCACGAAGGCCGATAGGCCTGAGTGATTAATTACAAAGCATTTGAACGAAAACCGTGCATTATTATACAATAATGCACGAAGAATTAATATCTATTTCCATTCTAACACGTCAAGAAAAAATAAAATTATTATTATTAAGTTGGACTTTATGTTTGGTGGTTAAATTTATTTTCGCCTCAGAGTTTCCCATAGAAACGTTCTTTAAAGGCTGTTCCAGTGGGTTGAAAAAACTGTCGTTAAATCTACGTGTGTAGAGACATTTTGAGAATAACGAATTTTGAAAACGTCGATAAAACTTTGTTTGTTTATTTTATTTCACTCTATAATTTTTCAAGCGAAATACAAATTATCAAAAGTGAAATAAATGTAAACCTTAACTCGTTTGCGACATTAAAATAGCGTACTTGATTTGATTGTTTTGCACGTGCTGTTTGGCGCTACATTGTGACGTCACGTAAACAACACTTTAAACGTCTGTACAGCGTTAACGACTGAATTAAAGATATTGGTGTTCGGATTCATTTTCTTAGTTAGACCATTTTCTTTCATTCTAGATACTTTTCACAACAAAATTCGACAAAAAATGTTTATATTTATCAGATTTTTTAAACAAAATGGCGCCCTCAATGTGAAAATACACGGGGAGATAATAAGAACGGCGAGTGCATTGTTGTAGAATAATGCACGCTTCCGGCCTTCTTTGTCTATATAGGAAAATGTCCGATAGTGTTAGAATTAATATTAATGAAATACATAGCGTTCGTGACATTATAGATATATATTCTTTACTATGTCCTTTAAAGATACGGTCAAGGGAAAATAAAGTCGTCACCAAATATGCACTTCTGCAACGAAAACTTTAATGTACTTAATCAGAGGGTCAGGAATGTAAACATTAAATAATTTGTGCGCGGTTTTAAACTTAATAGATACATTTGTACTTCCAAATGATGCATACATGAAACGTATTTCATAGGAACAAAATGGTAGGTAGTAAAAGGTTTGACGTGAGTGAATGTTCATCCTCAAATACATTTAAGTAGAAAACATGTCAATACAAATGCAAGAAAAGAGTGTATGCTTGTCTTGTCTGAGATCGCAGTCGTCAACTTATCACTGCTTTTCATTCTAAGATTGTGCATAACTAATCTATTAGCGAGTGAAACTGAATAGTTAAAATGATATGAGCATAATGATTGTTTTTAGGGTTACCGCATTTAAACTAAATGAAAGAGAAGTCTCGTACAGTCAGTGTTTTAACAATAATTTGTTATTAGTTTGTACTGTTAGTTTTCGTTTAAATTTTAATAATGCCCCGGTCACATATTCACGGATAATGCCACGGAAGAGCTACGGTCTAATCGTTCACGGATTACTACGGAAATGTGAAATTCCGTAGTCCGCTACGGTTCCAGTACGGACACACAACGGTATGAATACGGAGTCCGACGGATTTACCACCAAAAGCCCCCGGAGAGACACGGATTGTTACGGACCGACACGGTTTGATACGGAGCGACACGAATCAGGACGGACGCACTACGGATACACAACGGTCTGCTACGGTATAAGCACGGGTTAGTACGAATAAGTACGGTCTGGTACGGAGAAGAACGTATTGATACGGAGAAGAACGAATTGCCACGGATCTATACGGACCTAATACATCCGTCCATAACCTCTTGCTTGCTCATTTTCAAAATGCCTCAAAAGAAAAGAACACCTAGAAAACGAATTGCAGCGTTCAATGATTTTGGTGGAGAGGATTCAGCCTTATCGCGCCCGAACCCCGAGACACATCAGGTCCAATTAAAGTGAATTTCTTGAAGGAAGCTGGATCCTCAACAAGTTCGGCCATGAAAGCCTCATACTAAACATGAGGCGGTCTTCGTAAAAGCCCATCTCTAGTTCACCATCTCGTCTGTCTTCTCTTACCTGATTAGATATGGACTAGTAATCATTAATGAAAAATGTTGATCAATACTGCTTCTCTTTTAATTTTAAGATTTGCTGTTCATCTTACAATTAAATTAATTATCGTGATGTTTATGTTTTAAAAATATGTAAAAAGCTTGATAATTAATCTTATTATCACTCAAGGGCCAGTGTCCAAGGCTTATGAGACACTTCGTTTTATTTACATATTTACTCCATTTTCACGATCTAATGTTTGTAAAATATGTAACATTAAATGTTATTCTATTTCTTATGAATTGCAGTACGATATTAATATAAATTTACTTCTATGCATGTCATCGAGCAGCTCGACCACTGCCTCCGCATTCTGAGCCATTTCAATATAAAGTTGCAGCCAGTAAATGGCAAGTATCATTTATTAAATTTTCCTGCAACTATATATGTCTGTTTTTAACAAGAAGGTAGTATTTATACCCTTGAAAAATTACATTATACTTAATTCATCCGTACTAAACAGTGGTGGGCCGTACCACTCCGTACCGTTTCGTGTTGCAACGCAATAAACCGTATAATACCGTGCTAATCCTTGCCTCTCCGTAGTACAACGTATTACGATCGTGGCTTTCCGTGACAATGCCGTATTAATCCGTATTAAAACCGTGGCTTATACGTAGGGTAACCGTACAAATACGTAGTTCTCCGTACCAAACCGTGGAAATCCTTGACAAGTTGGTGGACTACGAATCAGTACGGACTATTACGGTTTTCTTACGGACCAGTACGTATCAGTACGGATTAATGCGGACTAGTAGGGATACGCTACGGTTGATTTTTCCGTAGCAAATTTTTGTGCATGTTCAAAAATTGTCAAGGATCGCTACGGATATACAAGGACTACTACGATTGATTACGGTTACAATACGGAGAGCTACTGACCAGTACGGGTAGCTACGGACGATGCCGGAATTAATCCGTGGCTCTTCCGTGGGCGTATTCCGTGAATATGTGACCGGGGTATAACATTGTAAAATATATCTAACATTTCAGCTTGTTCTTGTTTTAGTGTTTGTTGCAATCTATGTTTACAAGTGTTTAGAATGAAATATTTGATACATTGCAATATGTAGATTTTAGAAGAACGAGATTAGACATGATGCAGATCCTAGTAAACTTTGGTATTGATGTTCAAAAAAGACATTACGTTCTATGATAATCAATGGATTGTATTTCAAGGCAAGAAGCCAGCTTTTGTTTCCTAGAACAACTCATTTTTATCAAAATATATAACAACTCATTTTTATCAATCTATATTAATACTTTGAATTCAGTTTAATAAAATTTCTGAATCACTGACGCATTTTGAATTCAAAAACAAAATGATGTTGATATCATAGATAGTTAAGCTACTCGCCTTAATGTTTACAGTTAAGTTATATATATTTTTGGGGATCCTTTGCGATCATTTGAAGTCGTGATTGTTTCATCTTTATTTCAAGTGGCAGTACAAAGTAATTAGAATATGTAATTAAACATGATAATTTCATTGCATTTTTGTTAACATTTCAAATACATTGAAACTATCAAAATATCTTTTAATCATTAAAATTTTATTATATAATTAACTATAAATAATTCACAAATGTTACATTACTATCTCAATGTTAAACTGAACTGACAAAAAGCGTGTTATTGAAACCACAGTATTTAAGATATAAAATTTTAAAAAAATCTTGCAATAAAATGCATCGCATAGTATATGTAAAAGCCACCCATGAATCTTGATTTTACGTTTATAAGGCACGCAACTAATGTGCGGGTTGAATACGACGATAAGGATACACGCCGCCTTTATAGATGGCACAAATATATATCTTCAAAGGGTATAGTAATTTGTAAAATTGATACATCGATATGTGCATTGTCCGCCAAAACTTTGAAACGACGCAAGAAAAAACCATTATGGCAAAAATTGTTGAAGGAATACGGAGAAAGCAAAATGTTTTTTTTTAAATGTGTTTATATGGCAGGTCAAAGGGAGCAAGAACTTTGCATAAATTTACTATTAATGTACTTAAAGGGACTTCACTGCATTTTTTTTACATAATTGAAACGATTGTTGTTAGTAGTTTATGTCATATATAAAAAGGTTCTACCAATTACTTATGTACCAAATTTTAGATTATTTGCTACTTCTCTTACCCTGATTTATATGTTTGTGCAAAATGATATGAAAATGAATGGCGTCCAATGACATGAATATGAATAGCTTTGAGGTCTTAATTCAATCAGAGTTATGAATTGTTTTACAGCAATGTTAATACATTATTCGCACATAATAGAATGTATGCCTTTATTTTAGAAGATTAGTTATTACTCTGTAATTGTGTATTTTCATACAATTGTTTAATGTGTTTAAGATTTATTACGTCCTTCTTCGGGTTTCTTGTGACCTGTAATCGAACTAGAATTGACATTAAACAATGTTAAGAAATAAGCTCTCATAGATTGCCAATAGAAATTTCACATTTGACAACACAGCTTAATATATGACATCCTTCTCATGAAAATAATCATGTCTTTTCAAAAGGAAAGTTGAGATAATGTTCTTCCTATAAAATGTGTGTTTTGATTAAAAATTGTCCTTCAGTAAATTTTATGTTGGAACGAAAAATACTCACAATATGATATTACATTTGTAAAGCAATAAATGTGGTTTCTATTATCTGAAGAGCATGTTAAGTGTTTTAGGTATTGAATGTTACACTGCAAATCACTGGAAAAGAACAATTCGGCAACGATAGAAAAAACAATGAAGCGCAGATTATCTGACTGTTATATATTAAATAGTTGTGTTTGCATATATTTGTCTACGTTCCTCATATCAGAACGTTTCTAGATAAAGTATAATTGATCAATATTATTGTATTGCCCTTTCGAAAGAAAATTCTGTCATCATTCAAAGCAGAAGTCGGACAAAATAGTTAGAATTCAATTTAGTTATTCCTTCGTGATTGCCAATGGAATACATTTTAACTATATGCAATAGGTATCATGAGGAATAGTATTCTGATGACTCATTTGTATTTTTTGAAATAATGGTACTATTTTTTAGGTTAAAATTACGTTGGTTTATGTTGCAGGTAACAACAAATTGTTAATTCTTACAACAAAGAAAAAAAGTTTATATATCAGATTTGACCCGACTTTGTAAGTGCAGTAGAGCATTAAAGTATATACTTATTTCTAAAGCCTTAGATAGTGAACATCTGCCTCTTAATAATTGTAAAACAATAATGGTCACTGGAATGATTTTTCCTGAAGGAAGTTATATTTGATATTTGATAGTTAATAGATTTTGCGGTTGAATGTCTCCATAAATTCGAAAATGTTTTATTACTTTTGATTTGCTTTTCATTGATTGCAGGTGTTTATTCTTCACATATCAATACCAGTGATATACCGGTAGTGAGAACCAAACACCTTTGGCATTATGTTTCATAAAAAAAGAAAAGAAACAAAAGAAAAATCAACACAAACAAAAACACGTTTCATCGCGCTATTTAAAATACAGTTAGGTTTTTACCTGGTAAGATTGTGCTAGTCAGTTTAAATAACCGTACATATTACATTATTTAACAGTATTCCGAAACCCACGAAGTGTTCACCATATCTGTTATATGGACCAAAAAATCGCATACCCAAAAACCTCGGATTCATATACTGATATCAGAAACTCCTTTAATGTTCTGTATTTCGCTTTTATGATAATGATTCAATTTTTATTCTATTTGTTCTAAAAGATTTATAACAATTTTATTTTATTTTTGTATCATCAGTACAAAAGAAAAAAATGCTGAAGGCGTTCGAATATTTGCTACGTGTAAACACGTAATACCTATCTTTGTGTTGGTTTTATAGAAACTGCAATTTATCTACAAGAGCAAACTTGAGTTTATTCAAAATTATTATCGTTGTAGATGCAACCACACCACATATATCTCTTACAGTGTTATATCTTAGTTTTCTCATCTTGTAACATCTTTTGAATTACTCAGATGAATTAGTAAATGAGTAAGTAACAGTCAAGTTTTTCTCATAATAACTTGTAAGGATATGGAATCTATAAAATAGAATTTGCATTAGATCTACGTAGGATATGCATACACTACCTTGATAATAAGTTAAATATGTATTATGTATTGAAAATACACTACAATATATATTTTATCTATTGTAATGAAAACTAGCGTATCTTCTCCAACAGGTGTAGTAATTTGACAGATTAAGTGATACAAAGGTAGTGGCTGAAATGTAAGAATGAAAATGTAACAAATAATTCGGACACATGTCTTAATTACTTATTTAATATCTACTATGTCGTAGTCTTATAAATAACACAATTTTGTTGTTAAAGGAATTTGTAATAGAAATAAAAACAGAAGCACATAACAAGAAATAGAATATTAAACATATAGTTATATAATATATTATACTTTTAGATACGGCACCTTAAAACAAGCGTCCAAAAGACATGTGTGTGTGCTGTCAATGCTACCAGATATTGAACATAAATAGGGCACCTTAAAAACGAGTTTTCAAAATACATGTGTGCGCAATAATTCTTAGTTATTTCAGACATACCCAATAACTTCACTCCTGAGAAATTGACATCATTTACCAAACGACACCTTAGATGATATTCTGTATCAATGATAAATGAAGTTATAAGATCCTTCAAAATAGATTGTCACAAACACCTCTCTTGTGACAAAAATGCAATAGACGGTTTAAATAGAAAATGGAACAAAATGTAAGTTGTAACTAAGAAGCATGGGATAAACAGGAGACTTACAAATGATATGAGATTAATTGACAAATAACAAAATGACATCTGTAAGGTGTTTTATACTAATCATATAAAAAAAATTCCCGACATAATAAAATTGCTTTTAATGTAGACATGCACAACGTTAAACTACGTGTAAGCCTGAAATGTGTTACTTCGCTTTGATTTTGATGGCATTTTCAAATGTCATTACCTATTAAAATGGTTAAAAAAGTCACATCACAATGATTACTTTTTACTTGAATTACTTTTTTTTTCGCGTAGCCGTTGAATGTCTGATATCTTTTAATGTGCATCATTTATCCCGTGCTTCAATGAATTCATTCTGAAAGTTGGTGTTTTTAATGGTTAATAACAATTTACATTAATTGTCATTAATTTTTCATACAAAATGCTCGCGGGATAAATGGGAAAACATAGCCTCGCTGACACAAGTACATGAATTACCCTCGTACATATTAATCTTATTCAGGCTATATTATCCTTTATATCCCGTCAACAACAAATTGACAGAAAATGCTAAATATTTTCACCTGCATAAATAACATATATCATGGAAAATAGATTGCTTACGTGTCACAAACGGCTTGCAATGACATTGTGTTGAAATGTAAATATAATAAGATATAAACGTGACAGGTCAATAGGATTCTGACATGATAGAAAAACATTATTGAATTATTGATATCGCAGTCTAAATGTACCTATGGAAAATAGTTAACACCAAAGATGTATACATGTAAATATGTAATAGATTCGTTACCTTAATGTACTGACACAGGTGTCAGACATATAAACATGCAATAATTTCTAGCGATGAGGTACGATTGTGTTGAACCTTAAATAGTTAAATCGATTGAAGAAAAGTTCGTGACATATCTTATTATTTGTTTCCTTTTATTCTATGCTCATTAGCATATAAGTAACAAGATAAAATGGAAAAATGGAATTCCTAAAGAACGCGTAAAGCGACAAAATTAAACATGTTTCAGACTTCGTTTAAATAGCATACGTCGCTAACCTACAATATTCCTAATACAAAGAGTAAACCAAACACAAAATTTGCTTTAATTAAAATATGGCAATCGAGTGGGCAGTATTTCGGAAATGTTAAAATGAAAATAGTCATGCCTGTAACACTCGTAAGAGGGGTTGGCAGTATCCAGAGATAGATAGATAGATATGTTGCAATATTTTGAGTATAGTATTATGAGGTTAATTATTGATTAACCTTTTCATTAATTAATCTAAATTCTGCTTATTAATTTTTTTCATATGACGCCGTACCTCTTGTAGACTCGAGGTTTTAATAAAACATAGGTATTTTATTTCTTAAATAATGATGAACGTATTATAAAACCTACACTACTTATTGTGATCATAACACCTTTCATAGGGACATAATGGGAAGAAAGTTTAAACATAAAAATGTATATTTTATTGTATTAAATATATATTTACAAATATATTATACAAATGATGAGTATACAGTATATATATCAAAATTCAAAAGGGTTAGGTAACAAGTTCTTACAACATTATATTTAAACACCGGGGCAAAATACTAAAAGGGCTAGATTGTTAGAAAATGTCTACTTTTCCGTAGAGACAAGTGAAGAGCATAAAAATTGAATTAAAATATAAATTTTCTCTAGTTTCATTGAAACAAAAACTTTGAAATTTGGCATAAAGGTTTTTTTTATGCTACAAATAATATACCTCTTAAAAATGACTTTTGTTTGCATATACATGTATAAATCATGCTTTTCAAAAAAGGTTTTGCTGTGTGCACGCGGCGTCTAATTAATAAACTGAACACTGAATTGAAGATAACACATAAAATTTAAATAAAAACATATAGATATTTTAGTATTTTTTATGATGTAGACCTGAAAAATTTTCCCTGATGTAAACTATTGTTTCTCAAAATACAGTACCCGTGGTATCCTTTACATGAGATAAAGTTTTAGCGTTACATCATGTATCAGATTAGCCCAGCCTACTCTCCATATTTGCTTAATGGCTTAACCAACGCTGTATCGGCCAAGTCGGGCCCTTCCCAGAGAAGGGGAAGTTAAGATGTTTAACATAACAAATCTTTTTTTTTTCATTTCATAAGTAAAAAAAAAAGAATCATATCAAATCCATATCACACCTCATATAACCGTGTTTTCATTACTGATATTCCAAAATTCCATACCACATTCCATTTAAAAAATGAAGTAACAAAGTTCAAGAAAAGTTCAAAATGTCAAGAAAATAGTGGTGTGAAATTAAGATTTTTCAATACATTGATTATAACGACATTGATTCTATTCGACCAGCTGCAAGACATATAGGCTCGGCTAGCGTCTCTTTCAATATAGTTTTTAAGCTGTGTACTAGTTTAATAGTATTAAATATAGCACTCAACAATGTGTCATAAACTCGTTCGTTTTTACGTTTTCACCTCACGTGGTAATGTTTCAAACGTTTGAAGCAGATGTATATTAGAAATATTTAATATCATCAATCTTAAAAACTATGTTTTTGTTGTTTGAAATCGTTACAAGTATAAATTTATTGTGTGAAACTAAAATCACACGAAGTGCTTTGCTTTTGGTGGTATTATATTAATTGTTTTATCAGCTATCTGCATAAGTTATACAGATACATTTCAGTCTCATTTCGTAGTATGGCTTCAGGAAAAATCCAGACATTTTTTGTAATTGATCTAGACGAGTTGTTTAAATGCGACAATTATAAAAACATTAAATGGCAAATATCGTTATTTCTGTAAATCAAAATGTCAGCCATTACGTTGTACGGTGATTTGCTGGTTGCCAGACAAATGTCGTTTTGTTTGTAAGACTTACTTTGTTACTTTGATTTTTTAAATATTTATTTGCAAAATGTAAAATATGTAAGAACTTCAGTTAGAGAGCACTTGATTGGCAGCGACCGTTAGAAGTGATATTTAAAGTTCACATAGCTGGCATATGATATAAATTGATATGGTATTTTTCGTTTAAAGGTTATCAAAAAGTTGGTAAAACATTTCAAGATGATTTGTTTTAGTTTTTATCTTAAGAATTGCATTACTGATGATGCTACATGTGTTAAGTATGAAACATTTAATATTTTACAAAAAAAAAAAAAAGATTCTTCAAGAAATGAGACAAGACATGGTGTCTTCTAAACCTTTTTATTTATATCAAAAATATACTTTTCATTAATAATGTGATTGAATTCAATGGCAGTAAACTACACTTTATTCCCAAGAAAATTAATTTGTATAAAAACATAATAAATCATAATTCAAAATACTAAGGGAAAAAGAATTATCGACAAGTCTCGAATTTTTGCTCTCTTTATATTTTAAGTAACATAAATGAAGTAATAGGAAATTGTGTCAAAACAAAATTATACCGCAGGTGTTTTCATTTCTTATACTTTGGATTTATCTAGATCTCTTATTGAAACATATAAAAATTACTTAAGAATCTTTGCAAAAACATAATAATTAATCAAATCTAACAGAAATATCATTGTAAAAACCGATTTAGAAATTTTATATGCTCTTAAATGTCAGATAAAATGTACTTATATTTACTTTAAACGTACATAACTAAGTATGTGTATAAGCTCTGTATATTGCAGACTCAATCAAACTGAGTCTGCAATTTTCATGTAATTTTGCTGTTTTAATGCTTTCGAGGGATCACTTTTTACCAGATATCCATATGAGTCTTGATCAATTTGTTTAGTAAATATGGTAATTTGAGGGCACCATCATGCTGAAAAATTATTGAGCGGAATGAATAAGAAGGTAATGAAACACGCCGCAGTCCAACATTCAATTTGAATAAATAAAGAGTATAGTTATGTGTAAAATAACATCGATATGAGCATTGTCTGTCACAACTTTAAAACGACGCATATCATTAATGCATATATATATAGGGTATTGAATGAGTCTAAGTTCAATACTTTATTTATTGAACGAGTTGAACAAAATTCTTTAACGTTATTTGTTCAATAATCTCAGTATGAACCTACACGAATATTATATTTCATTTATAACATACCGAAATTTATAAAGATTGTTTAAAGTGCAAAAGTATCATTTTTCATTGATGCGCCTATAGTGTTACGCTAACATTTTACGCAATCTTACACTTTGTTTCTATAACGCAAATATGTCATGTCAAGATAGAATATACCCTTTTTACGGGGTCGCGAATTCGGCACTGGTGTGTGATAAAATAATGTTGTTAAAGGTTATGTGATGGAAAACTTAAGATACTAGCCGATATGTGTTATTGTGATATGTCAAGGGAAGCAAGGACTATTCAGAAACGTATAATTTATTTAAACACCCGAAAATGTATATGTGCTGTCATGTCAATGGCAGTCTTTGATAAATAAAAAGTAAATGAATTATAACCCATCTAGAAAAAAAAAATAATAACAATATTAATAATAATTATTATGATGATAATAATAATAATAATAATAATAATAATAATGGGTGAAATAAGAAGCTTTCTTCCGTAACTATCATAAATTAAATTGATATCGTTTAAATTGACATTACACATTAGACTATTAAAGTGTAAATGGCGTGTACACATATTAAATAACTCGATACTTTGCTATACATGTGTTCAAATTATATTTTAGTAGGCAATACTATTTAATAATCGACATTGCCCCTGACATTTCTATTATTATCGTCCGGAATGTATCGGTAACGTTCAATTTTCAGACTT
This sequence comes from Ruditapes philippinarum, assembly GCF_026571515.1. Classification (NCBI taxonomy): domain Eukaryota; kingdom Metazoa; phylum Mollusca; class Bivalvia; order Venerida; family Veneridae; genus Ruditapes; species Ruditapes philippinarum. The sequence continues at coordinate 156,371 of NW_026857651.1, forward strand.
TAGTTTTATATTATCTTTATATTTTATCTTGAACATTTTTCATTTCCAATTATTGGTCAATCACCATTATTGTAACAATAATAAAGCTCTGGAAATATATTACTTATTCAAGTCAACTTGATAGCGAACAAATAAGCAAACTATCAATTTGAGTATTACTGATATTTTGCTCATATCAGTACAATGGGTCAATGACTGACAGACATTTAATATTACTAATATGTCTTCTTTCTCGCCAAATGAGGCATGTTAGTATTTAGTCTAGACTTGTCAATGAAGGGAAAATATTGGTATTAGGTTTTATATAACGTGTACGATGACCACATTTGATGTATTTGACCTTCAGACCATTTAGTCTAGCCTTGTAAACGAAGGAGAAATATAGACATTAGGTTCTATCTAATGTGTGTTTTGATCACACTTTGATGTATTTTACCATCCGTAAATACCACTTAATTTTACCTTCAGTAAATACCACATAATTTGACCTTCAGTAAATACCAAATTATTTGACCTTCAGTAAATACAACGTTTGCGCGAAATGGATTATTATACTCGATATGATATTGCACCAGTTTCACATAATATACAACAATTATGATGTCGATTATCGAAAGAAAAGAACTTAATGTTTATATACAAGTAAAATAAAATAGACAATGCATACTTCACTGAGTGTATAGAACAATTATTATCGTTGACCGTGATTTAAATTTAATAAATAGATGTACAAGATATATTGATATGAATTAACATTCTAATGAATTTGCTCAGGGTCTTTATGACACCGCAACTTCACATTGCCCTAAGTACTAAATCTCAATTTGAATTACCTGGTACGACATATCTGCATACGGAAATGAGGTAAAGTAAATTGTATACCATATCGTATTTGGAATGAAGCACAAAGAGTATCAATTGAACTTTAAATATGATCATGTACATATTTTGTACACAATAAAAGTATGTGTCCGAAGTCACAAGTATTTTACATTATGAACACAACTTAATGTTTCAATACTTTTACAAAGATATAGACAAAGATTTAGACAATTGAATAACTGTTTTATCTGCTTTCCACAAAGTGAGACAGTATATAAAATATCGTTGTTGCATAAATGTGATATATATCGCGAAAATTAATCGCTTTACTTGCGACAACAGACAAGTAATGTATTTGCAATATATTTTGAGACTGCTTTTACATATCTATTTGTAAACCACTTGATATATCTGTCTGCCATTATTTTCACATACACTTTCTTAGGTTGGTAATAGACACTGTCAAAAGACAAACATGAGTTTGGCCAATATGCATGCGCATATAGTTTGTATTAAAGTTAATAATTACTAACGTAGATGATATAGCAAAATATAAGGACTCGTATTCAAACTTATAAGGCTAGTTTTTGATGGAAGAGCTTCACAGATATATAATCATTGCTTCAAAGTCAAATTTTACAAACAAATAATATGATATGTAATGCATTTAATTGTTAATTTCGTTGACATTAAACATCACATATCAAACTTATTTTCGGTCTCACTTCTGTTTATGGCATTACGTAGAAAACAGACACATGGATCATTAATTTAGGTCAAGTTATAAGAAATCGTGAAAGTAAATGAAATGTAGTGGTAGATTTTATTTCTATATCATTAAGCAAGTAAACGAGAATCTGAAACATTACGGGAAATCTTTATCTGTTTCATTGCCAGACAAATGGCATTCGTTGCGAGGTTGACTTCATTATCTTTTAGTATCTTTTGGTTGTATTTCATGTTATTCAAATAGGGAGAAATATCATATAAATAACTGCAAAGGAAGGTATAAAAAATCATACAAAATAATTGTTTTAACCATTTTTCTTGTATTTATTTTCAGGAAATATTTGAAAGTGTTATTTTGTTTTGTTTTATTTTGCGAAAAAAATGTACAATACCTCTTTCTATTTATAATACCATTACATGCAACCCGTGTGATAGTAGGAAATATTGAATATTTGCAAAATTATCAAAATATATTACCCTATATAATGTCAGTGAAATGAAAATGCATATTTACTGGCATAAATCTACCCGTTTGTCTTTTGGTAAAATGTCGTGTAAAAAAACATTGTAGAAATGTACATAAAATATCCTCAACACCTTTAGGAGATTTTGTGCTTGCATTTCTGTTATTTACAAACTTTACATAATTTCTCTCTTAAATTTAAATACAAGTGATTTGTTGTTTTTGTAATAAAATGCAGTATATTACGAGTTTCGAAAAGTATTTGAAGGAACATTACTGGCCAGACGTCTCCAGTCGAAGATAGATCTTTTTCATATAATTGAAAGTAGAATAAGAGCCTACTTTATTTTGTTTGTCTTATTTCATTGTAAAGCTGATAATGTGATTTCTGTTTACAATGTTGGTTTCCATACATATGAAAAGTTTCTTGAAAAAAAAAATAGAAAATTTCGATAGAAATTAAATGGACATAATATTGGCCGCTATGAAGTAAAATGAAATAAGGATATTACTAAATATTACAAACATTATTTCTTGTTTTTTTGTTGTTTTTGTTGTTGATAATGATAAATGTAATTTTCGTTTTTTCCTCATTATTTTAAAATTAGCTCTTTGACTGTACTGATGTAAATTTGGTTTGACTGTCAAAGCTTAATTTGTTGTTATTACATTATTTAACAGTATTCCGAAACCTGCGAAGTGTTCACCATATCTGTTATATGGACCAAAAAATCGCATACCCAAAAACCTAGGATTCATATACTGATATCAGAAACTCCTTTAATGTTCTGTATTTCGCTTTTATGATAATGATTCAATTTTTATTCTATTTGTTCTAAAAGATTTATAACAATTTTATTTTATTTTTGTATCATAAGTACAAAAGAAAAAAATGCTGAAGGCGTTCGAATATTTGCTACGTGTAAACACGTAATACCTATATTTGTGTTGGTTTTATAGAAACTGCAATTATATCTACAAGAGCAAACTTGAGTTTATTCAAAATTATTATCGTTGTAGATGCAACCACACCACGTATATCTCTTACAGTGTTATATCTTAGTTTTTTCTCATCTTTGTAACATCTTTTGAATTACTCAGATGAATTAGTAAATGAGTAAGTAACAGTCAAGTTTTCTCATAATAACTTGTAAGGATATGGAATCTATATAAAATAGAATTTGCATTAGATCTACGTAGGATATGCATACACTACCTTGATAATAAGTTTAAATATGTATTATGTATTGAAAATACACTACAATATATATTTTATCTATTGTAATGAAAAACTAGCGTATCTTCTCCAACAGGTGTAGTAATTTGACAGATTAAGTGATACAAAGGGTAGTGGCTGAAATGTAAGAATGAAAATGTAACAAATAATTCGGACACATGTCTTAATTACTTATTTAATATCTACTATGTCGTAGTCTTATAAATAACACAATTTTGTTGTTAAAGGAATTTGTGATAGAAATAAAAACAGAAGCACATAACAAGAAATAGAATATTAAACATATAGTTATATAATATATTATACTTTTAGATACGGCACCTTAAAACAAGCGTCCAAAAGACATGTGTGTGCTGTCAATGCTACCAGATATTGAACATAAATAGGGCACCTTAAAAACGAGTTTTCAAAATACATGTGTGCGCAATAATTCTTAGTTATTTCAGACATACCCAATAACTTCACTCCTGAGAAATTGACCTCATTTACCAAACGACACCTTAGATGATATTCTGTATCAATGATAAATGAAGTAATAAGATCCTTCAAAATAGATTGTCACAAACACCTCTCTTGTGACAAAAATGCAATAGACGGTTTAAATAGAAAATGGAACAAAATGTAAGTTGTAACTAAGAAGCATGGGATAAACAGGAGACTTACAAATGATATGAGATTAATTGACAAATAACAAAATGACATCTGTAAGGTGTTTTATACTAATCATATAAAAAAAATTCCCGACATAATAAAATTGCTTTTAATGTAGACATGCACAACGTTAAACTACGTGTAAGCCTGAAATGTGTTACTTCGCTTTGATTTTGATGGCATTTTCAAATGTCATTACCTATTAAAATGGTTAAAAGAGTCACATCACAATGATTACTTTTTACTTGAATTACTTTTTTTCGCGTAGCCGTTGAATGTCTGACATCTTTTTATGTGCATCATTTATCCCGTGCTTCAATGAAATCATTCTGAAAGTTGGTGTTTTTAATGGTTAATAACAATTTACATTAATTGTCATTAATTTTTCGTACAAAAGGCTCGCGGGATAAATGGGAAAACATAGCCTTGCTGACACAAGTACATGAATTACCCTCGTACATATTAATCTTATTCAGGCTATATTATCCCTTATATCCCGTCAACAACAAATTGACAGAAAATGTTAAATATTTTCACCTGCATAAATAACATATATCATGGAAAATAGATTGCTTAACGTGTCACAAACGGCTTGCAATGACATTGTGTTGAAATGTAAATAAAATAAGATATATACGAGACAGGTCAATAGGATTCTGACATGATAGAAAAACATTATTGAATTATTGATATCGCAGTCTAAATGTTCCTATGGAAAATAGTTAACACAAAAGATGTATAAATATGTAATAGATTCGTTACCTTAATGTTCTGACACAGGTGTCAGACATATAAACATGCAATAATTTCTAGCGATGAGGTACGATTGTGTTGAACCTTAAATAGTTAAAACGATTGAAGAAAAGTTCGTGACATATCTTATTATTTGTTTCCTTTTATTCTATGCTCATTAGCATATAAGTAAGAAGATAAAATGGAAAAATGGAATTCCTAAAGAACGCGTAAAGCGACAAAATTAAACATGTTTCAGACTTCGTTTAAATAGCATACGTTGCTAACCTACAATATTCCTAATACAAAGAGTAAACCAAACACAAAATTTGCTTTAATAAAAATATGGCAATCGAGTGGGCAGTATTTCGGAAATGTTAAAATGAAAATAGTCATGCATTTGTTCATATGTTGCAATATTTTGAGTATAGTATTATGAGGTTAATTATTGATTAACCTTTTCATTAATTAATCTAAATTCTGCTTATTAAATTTTTTCATATGACGCCGTACCTCTTGTAGACTCGAGGTTTTAACAAAACATAGGTATTTTATTTCTTAAATAATGATGAACGTATTATAAAACCTACACTACTTATTGTGATCATAATACCTTTCATAGGGACATAATGGGAAGAAAGTTTAAACATAAAAATGTATATTTTATTGTATTAAATATATATTTACAAATATATTATACAAATGATGAGTATACAGTATATATATCAAAATTCAAAAGGGTTAAGTAACAAGTTCTTACAACATTAGATTTAAACACCGGGGCAAAATACTAAAAGGGCTAGATTGTTAGAAAATGTCTACTTTTCCGTAGAGACAAGTGAAGAGCATAAAAGTTGAATTAAAATATAAATTTTCTCTAGTTTTATTGAAACAAAACCTTTGAAATTTGGCATAAAGATTTTTTATGCTACAGATAATATACCTCTTAAAAATGACTTTTGTTTGCATATACATGTATAAATCATGCTTTTCAAAAAAAGGTATTGTTGTGTGCACGCGGCGTCTTATGAATAAACTGAACGCTGAATTAAAGATAACACAAAATTTAAATAAAAACATATAAATATTTTAGTATTTTTTATGATGTGGACCTGAAAAATTTTCCCTGATGTAAACTATTGTTTCTCAAAATACAGTACCCGTGGTATCCTTTACATGAGATAAAGTTTTAGCGTTACATCATGTATCAGATTAGCCCAGCCTACTCTCCATATTTGCTTAAGGTAGTACACCCCTAATGCACAGTCTCCACTTTGAAGAGTATTCAAATAGGCTAAAATCACAGTAAAGTGTATTGAAACTGAGGGGGCGTGGGTTCAAACCCCAGAAGGGGCAATTTTTTTCTTTCTTTTTTTTTCTTTTTAACATTTTTTATTAATCTCTCAGACCCCCTATGGAAGAAAAAAGTGTTTTATTTTAATTATAAAATTATTGTAGGTATTTATTTACTAAATTATGCCAAATTTAATAGCAAATATGATACCAGATATTTTCAAAGTTTAATAAAATAAAAACTAAACGGTAAAAGTAATTTAATTTTGCAAGACCAACCAATATACATTAAAGAAAATTTAGGCAAACTTTGAAAATAGCCCCTCATTTTGGAAAATTTTAGGGATATTTAAAACAAGGTTTTTTACATAGGGAAATGGTCAAATTAGTGTTAAAAGTGGGTGGTGTAGGGTTACATTTTTATACATATTAAAAACATTTCGTTTAAAAACAATCATTTTGCTTGTTTAATTTGTTATCTAAATGTCATTATTTATTTCTTAACAATGAGCAAAAGGAAAACATTTTTCATAATGATGAAATTATAGATTATTTAGAGTTTCCTCATTTCTGAAAAAATCCCTTCTAATGGCAAAGTTTTAGTTCATAATAATGTCCATCACTCATAAACCACACGGTAAATTTTGTTTAAATTTTGCATACAGGTGACATTTAATGCATATAACTGTCCTATGTTGTCAAATTTACAATTCCTTGTAGTGCCCATTAGGGGTGTACTACCTTAATGGCTTAACCAAAGCTGTATCGACCAAGTCGGGCCCTTCCCAGAGAAGGGGATGTTAAGATGTTTAACATAACAAATCTTTTTCTTTTTTTTCATTTCATAAGTAAAAAAAGAATCATATCAAATCCATATCACACCTTATATAACCGTGTTTTCATTATTGATATTCCAAAATTCCATACCACATTCCATTTAAAAAAATGAAGTAACATAGTTCAAGAAAAGTTCAAAATGTCAAGAAAATAGTGGTGTGAAATTAAGATTTTTCAATACATTGATTATAACGACATTGATTCTATTCGACCAGCTGCAAGACATATATCAGGCTCGGCTAGCGTCTCTTTCAATATAGTTTTGATAGCTGTGTACTAGTTTAATAGTATTAAATATAGCACTCAACAATGTGTCATAAACTCGTTCGTTTTTACGTTTTCACCTCACGTGTTAATGTTTCAAACGTTTGAAGCAGATGTATATTAGAAATATTTAATATCACCAATCTTAAAAACTACGTTTTTGTTGTTTGAAATCGTTACAAGTATAAATTTATTCATAATTGTGTGAAACTAAAATCACACAAAGTGCTTTGCTTTTGGTGGTATTATATTAATTGTTTTATCAGCTATCTGCATAAGTTATACAGATACATTTCAGTCTCATTTCGTAGTATGGCTTCAGGAAAAATCCAGACATTTTTTGTAATTGATCTAGACGAGTTGTTTAAATGCGACAATTATAAAAACATTAAATGGCAAATATCGTTATTTCTGTAAATCAAAATGTCAGCCATTACGTTGTACGGTGATTTGCTGGTTGCCAGACAAATGTCGTTTTGTTTGTAAGACTTACTTTGTTACTTTGATTTTTTAAATATTTATTTGAAAAATGTAAAATATGTAAGAACTTCAGTTGGAGAGCACTTGATTGGCAGCGACCGTTAGAAGTGATATTTAAAGTTCACATAGCTGGCATATGATATAAATTGATATGGTATTTTTCGTTTAAAGGTTATCAAAATGTTGGTAAAACATTTCAAGATGATTTGTTTTAGTTTTTATCTTAAGAATTGCATTACTGATGATGCTACATGTGTTAAGTATGAAACATTTAATATTTTACAAAAAAAAAGATTCTTCAAGAAATGAGACAAGACATGGTGTCTTCTAAACCTTTTTATTTATATCAAAAATATACTTTTCATTAATAATGTGATTGAATTCAATGGCAGTAAACTACACTTTATTCCCAAGAAAATTAATTTGTATAAAAACATAATAAATCATAATTCAAAATACTAAGGGAAAAAGAATTATCGACAAGTCTTGAATTTTTGCTCTCTTTATATTTTAAGTAACATAAATGAAGTTATAGGAAATTGTGTCAAAACAAAATTATACCGCAGGTGTTTTCATTTCTTATACTTTGGATTTATCTAGATCTCTTATTGAAACATATAAAAATTACTTAAGAATCTTTGCAAAAACATAATTATTAATCAAATCTAACAGAAATATCATTGTAAAAACCGATTTAGAAATTTTATATGCTCTTAAATGTCAGATAAAATGTACTTATATTTACTTTAAACGTACATAACTAAGTATGTGTATAAGCTCTGTATATTGCAGACTCAATCAAACTGAGTCTGCAATTTTCATGTAATTTTGCTGTTTTTAATGCTTTCGAGGGATCACTTTTTACCAGATATCCATATGAGTCTTGATCAATTTGTTTAGTAAATATGGTAATTTGAGGGCACCATCATGCTGAAAAATTATTGAGCGGAATGAATAAGAAGGTAATGAAACACGCCGCAGTCCGACATTCAATTTGAATAAATAAAGAGTATAGTTATGTGTAAAATAACATCGATATGAGCATTGTCTGTCACAACTTTAAAACGACGCATATCATTAATGCATATATATAGGGTATTGAATGAGTTTAAGTTCAATACTTTATTTATGGAACGAGTTGAACAAAATTCTTTAACGTTATTTGTTCAATAATCTCAGTATGAACCTACACGAATATTATATTTCATTTATAACATACCGAAATTTATAAAGATTGTTTAAAGTGCAAAAGTATCATTTTTCATTGATGCGCCTATAGTGTTACGCTAACATTTTACGCAATTTTACACTTTGTTTCTATAACGCAAATGATGTCATGTCAAGATAGAATATACCCTTTTTACGGGGTCGCGAATTCGGCACTGGTGTGTGATAAAATAATGTTGTTAAAGGTTATGTGATGGAAAACTTAAGATACTAGCCGATATGTGTTATTGTGATATGTCAAGGGAAGCAAGGACTATTCAGAAACGTATAATTTATTTAAACACCCGAAAATGTATATGTGCTGTCATGTCAATGGCAGTCTTTGATAAATAAAAAAGTAAATGAATTATAACCCATCTAGAAAAAAAAATAATAATAACAATATTAATAATAATTATTATGATGATGATAATAATAATAATAATAATAATAATAATAATAAAAATAATAATGGGTGAAATAAGAAGCTTTCTTCCGTAACTATCATAAATTAAATTGATATCGTTTAAATTGACATTACACATTAGACTATTAAAGTGTAAATGGCGTGTACACATATTAAATAACTCGATACTTTGCTATACATGTGTTCAAATTATATTTTAGTAGGCAATACTATTTAATAATCGACATTGCCCCTGACATTTCTATTATTATCGTCCGGAATGTATCGGTAACGTTCAATTTTCAGACTTTAGTTTTATATTTTATCTTGAACATTTTTCATTTCCAATTATTGGTCAATCACCATTATTGTAACAATAATAAAGCTCTGGAAATATATTACTTATTCAAGTCAACTTGATAGCGAACAAATAAGCAAACTATCAATTTGAGTATTACTGATATTTTGCTCATATCAGTACAATGGGTCAATGACTGACAGACATTTAATATTACTAATATGACTTCTTTCTCGCCAAATGAGGCATGTTAAGTATTTAGTCTAGACTTGTCAATGAAGGGAAAATATTGGTATTAGGTTTTATATAACGTGTACGATGACCACATTTGATGTATTTGACCTTCAGACCATTTAGTCTAGCCTTGTAAACGAAGGAGAAATATAGACATTAGGTTCTATCTAATGTGTGTTTTGATCACACTTTGATGTATTTTACCATCCGTAAATACCACTTAATTTTACCTTCAGTAAATACCACATAATTTGACCTTCAGTAAATACCAAATTATTTGACCTTCAGTAAATACAACGTTTGCGCGAAATGGATTATTATACTCGATATGATATTGCACCAGTTTCACATAATATACAACAATTATGATGTCGATTATCGAAAGAAAAGAACTTAATGTTTATATACAAGTAAAATAAAATAGACAATGCATACTTCACTGAGTGTATAGAACAATTATTATCGTTGACCGTGATTTAAATTTAATAAATAGATGTACAAGATATATTGATATGAATTAACATTCTAATGAATTTGCTCAGGGTCTTTATGACACCGTAACTTCACATTGCCCTAAGGACTAAATCTCAATTTGAATTACCTGGTACGACATATCTGCATACAGAAATGAGGTGAAGTAAATTGTATACCATATCGTATTTGGAATGAAGCACAAAGAGTATCAATTGAACTTTAAATATGATCATGTACATATTTTGTACACAATAAAAGTATGTGTCCGAAGTCACAAGTATTTTACATTATGAACACAACTTAATGTTTCAATACTTTTACAAAGATATAGACAAAGATTTAGACAATTGAATAACTGTTTTATCTGCTTTCTACAAAGTGAGACAGTATATAAAATATCGTTGTTTGCATAAATGTGATATATCGCGAAAATTAATCGCTTTACTTGCGACAACAGACAAGTAATGTATTTGCAATATATTTTGAGACTGTTTTTACATATCTATTTGTAAACCACTTGATATATCTGTCTGCCATTATTTTCACATACACTTTCTTAGGTTGGTAATAGACACTGTCAAAAGACAAACATGATTTTGGCCAATATGCATGCGCATATAGTTTGTATTAAAGTTAATAATTACTAACGTAGATAATATAGCAAAATATAAGGACTCGTATTCAAACTTATAAGGCTAGTTTTTGATGGAAGAGCTTCACAGATATATAAGCATTGCTTCAAAGTCAAATTTTACAAACAAATAATGTAATGCATTTAATTGTTAATTTCGTTGACATTAAACATCACATATCAAACTTATTTTCGGTCTCACTTCTGTTTATGGCATTACGTAGAAAACAGACACATGGATCATTAATTTAGGTCAAGTTATAAGAAATCGTGAAAGTAAATGAAATGTAGTGGTAGATTTTATTTCTATATCATTAAGCAAGTAAACGAGAATCTGAAACATTACGGGAAATCTTTATCTGTTTTATTGCCAGACAAATGGCATTCGTTGCGAGGTTGACTTCATTATCTTTTAGTATCTTTTGGTTGTATTTCATGTTATTCAAATAGGGAGAAATATCATATAAATAACTGCAAAGGAAGGTAATAAAAATCATACAAAATAATTGTTTTAACCATTTTTCTTGTATTTATTTTCAGGAAATATTTGAAAGTGTTATTTTGTTTTGTTTTATTTTGCGAAAAAAATGTACAATACCTCTTTCTATTTATAATACCATTACATGCAACCCGTGTGATAGTAGGAAATATTGAATATTTGCAAAATTATCAAAATATATTACCCTATATAATGTCAGTGAAATGAAAATGCATATTTACTGGCATAAATCTACCCGTTTGTCTTTTGGTAAAATGTCGTGTAAAAAAACATTGTAGAAATGTACATAAAATATCCTCAACACCTTTAGGAGATTTTGTGCTTGCATTTCTGTTATTTACAAACTTTACATAATTTCTCTCTTAAATTTAAATACAAGTGATTTGTTGTTTTTGTAATAAAATGCAGTATATTACGAGTTTCGAAAAGTATTTGAAGGAACATTACTGGCCAGACGTCTCCAGTCGAAGATAGATCTTTTTCATATAATTGAAAGTAGAATAAGAGCCTACTTTATTTTGTTTGTCTTATTTCATTGTAAAGCTGATAATGTGATTTCTGTTTACAATGTTGGTTTTCATACGTATGAAAAGTTTCTTGAAAAATAAAACTAATAGAAAATTTCGATAGAAATTAAATGGGCATAATATTGGCCGCTATGAAGTAAAATGAAATAAGGATATTACTAAATATTACAAACATTATTTCTTGTTGTTTTTTTTGTTGTTTTTGTTGTTGATAATGATAAATGTATTTTTCGTTTTTTCCTCATTATTTTAAAATTAGCTCTTTGACTGTACTGATGTAAATTTGGTTTGACTGTCAAAGCTTAATTTGTTTTTTTGGACCATCTTAAACTAAACTTGACTAGAAAGAGTATAATTATAATTTCAATGGTTTTCCAATCTGTTATATTTGACAGAAAAGGTAAATTTTATAATATCGTTTTCATTTACAAAGCATGGCATAATAGTTAGACGTTTCATAGAGGTTAGCACATTTCAAATTAAAACTGTATGTATGATAAAACTACAAGAGGGTAATTTAAGAACTCAGAATACTAAATTATTTCCATTAGTGGTTGTTCAATAAACAAGTTTCGTAATCGAGACAATAATGTCTATGTTTATTGACATATACTTTTGATATTATACTAATCATATTAATTTTTAGTAATTTCTTATTCCCTTATGATGATTATACAAATTGTGGCGCTTATTTTTGAAATTTCATATCTCGTACATAGAAAAGGGTTCTATACAATCTATACAATTTACAATGCTCTAATATATCCTTATGTCTTAATATATGACAGAAGTAACCAACATATTGCCATACAGTATCATGTCAAATATCATGTAGATTTATTAGATTTATTATTTTATTATGTTTTGTATCAAGATGATAAAAGCAATGCTTTCATTTTACAACCCTATTTTATTAAACGAAAGAAGTGATAACACAACAGGTAGTAAGAATAATAATAACAGATATTTTCAAAGTTAAATGAAATAAAAACTTCACGGTAAAGGTTTGTTTTTATATTTTGCACGACCAACCAATATACATTAAAGAACATTTAGGCAAACTTTGAAAACAGCCACACATTGTGGAAATTTTTAGGGATATTTTAAATAAGGCTTTTTACATAGAGAAATGGTCAAAAATGTTAAAAGTGGGCGGGGTAGGGTTACATTTTTATACATATTAAAAACATTTCGTTTAAAATAAATCATTTTACTTGTTTAATTTGTTACCTAAATGTCATTATTTGTTTCTTAACAATGAGCAATAGGAAAACATTTTTCATAATAATGGTATTTTAGATTATTTAGAGTTTCCTCATTTCTGAAAAAAGCCCTTCTAACGGCAGGGCATAAGTTCAGAAAAATGTCCATAACTCATAAACCACACTTTTGTTTAAAGTTTCCATACAGTTGCATTAAAGGCATATAACTGTCCTATGGTGAAATTTTACAGTTCTTTAAAGTCCATTTAGGGGTGTTCTACCTTAAAAGCTATCTGTGTCAGGAATTTTAGGAATTGTTAATTTGATAGATTGCTCGGTTTTAAATACAATTATCTATTTTTTGTTATTTTGTTGACAAATGTAAAATTATCCAGGGACATATATACCAGATGAAAATACTTTGCAAATGCTTTGAATATTAAACAGTCAACTGTCAGGAACCAAATTTAAATGTTCACGCTGCATTTAAATGTGCTTGAGAAATATGATAATTGTTATTTCATAAAGATTTGAGGGTAAACAAAACTCGGAATTGGATTCAGCAGCCTCTTGCAAATAAAAAGTGAAAAATAAATACGAGAACACAAGTATCTTTATTATTTCTGACTTTATTTAGAAAATGTCTCTAAAACTATTTATTTGATCTGTAATGCATCCGAAATGAATTGAATTGATATTGCTTCTCTAGACCTTGTATTTTAAATTACCTAGTATTTTTGTAATGATCTTATTTCCATGAATGTCTTGCAAGTTCTTATTCAATTATAAATCACTTATTTAATCCTACAGATATAGCTCCTAAAATAAATTAAGTATTGATTTTATTGATCTTTTATGAAAAGCCGTGTTTGGTACACTTGACTTGGATAATACTAATATGGTTTCAGCTTTCAATGAATAAGGACGGTAAATGAAAAAAATACAATGAGTAAAATAAATAAATAAATAAATAAATAAATGCAATTTGATATTTTCTTTCATTTTCAAACAAAGGTTGTTTAATAAATAAATGTTTTTGTTATATTTCCACCCATATTTAGCACAAACATTTAAATACTGTGTTGTTCTTTTTTAGCCAGACAATCAAAGCTACTTTGTCTTTTTGCTAGGTATTTTGGCCATCTTAACAGTAGACATAAAAAGTTGAAAAAAAAGTTAATTATATGAATTCCTTTTCATTAAATGAAGCGTGATAAAAAATCTAGTCTAGACTTGCCAAGGAAGAAGAAACATTGACATTAACCTCATCCTATTTAATGTGTGTAATGATCAACTTATATATTTGACCTTTTCTAATTTCCTTTCCTCATTAAATCCCACCACAGATATGATATGGAAAAAATGTCAAAGTTGCATAATGCTAATTTTAATTATCGCTGTCAGTTTGCCCCTAATTTGTTATATATTTAATCGATAGTCTATTATAATGGCCATTGACCATCAATTATAACAGGAAGTGATTAATATAAAATATAAAAGTTAAACTGCCTAAAATATAAAAATACTTATCCGCTTTTCCCATCAAGTGAAGATACACTTTAAAGATATTCATGGCTTTTCCATAAATGGGTTATTGATTATTTTTGGGAAGTACAGTACAAATTTAAAAAGAATTTTGGTAAAGTGTCATATTTTCTCATTTGTACTTCATCCAATCGAAAATTAACATTTACTTTTAGCTTAACATTTTATTTACGTGATTTGTGTAAATTTTAAGCACAATTTAATATACATCTCATTTTGTTTTCTTGTTTATCAATATCTTACATCTAGGTTAAAGGTGATAACGTAATGAACATGACATATCTATACAATTAATAGGGACAATTGTTCAATTACTTACATCAACTACATTTCAATAATCTAAAGATATTTCGATTAATTTAAATAATTTTATTAATTAACAAATCCGTTAAGAAACGCCTGACTCTTATTGTTTCTTTTTCAGTAATTTTAAGATTCAAATGATAAAAAAACAACGTTTGAGTAACAGGAAGAATAATTGTTGCATTCTAACATGTTAATTAATACTGTAAATTGTAATGTTGCACAAATAAAATTTTCAATAACTGCATTGAGTTTTTTCCCCCAAAAAATAAATGATGAATAAATACGAGAAAACAGTCCAATTTATATTTAAATGATGAAGTTTTCCCAAGAGTGTTTGATTGATATTTGTGATGCATTCCACGTGCATTTAATCGATATTACCAAGATAAATTCTAGCAAGCTTTTTTGGACAATAATACTATTATCACGCCTAAAATTCATAAAAGAAACACTAAATAGTTTATATTCTGAAATGATGATGTCCTCTTGTCAAATCTTAGATATATAGACAACATTATTTATCTAAAGATATAAGATAAACGAGGGTTGTCTAACATGTTTAAAATATTTCAGGACTGCAGCTCTACATTTGACATATTAAATTTAATTAAAGTATTTTAAAGTATTCTCTATTGTGCTCTAGGTGTTTGAATTATGTAACTATAACCATGCCACATGTGTTAAAATAACGTTAGAATGAAAAAGATCACATTCTCGTTCAACTCTCCGAATAAAAACCCCGATCTTTCGTATTTATATCACACAAATTCTCAGCTTTTTAACGGAATAAACATTTCTGCATTTAACTCTATGACCACTGCTGCTTTAATCTTGATGATTTAGTCATTTCATGTCTTAATTTAGACATAATGTTATTTAATTTTTAACACAAAATTATTCGGTAGAATTTATGGAAAAAAACATCAATACCTCTTTGTGCGTTTTACAATGGTTATTCAATTTCAAAGGGAACACGCGTTTGTCACAATTATTGAAAAGAAAATATGTTTAAATTGTAGATAACTGTTTAAAATTGCCGTAAACATAAGAATATTCTAATTCAATGGCGGTGGTAGGCGCAAAACTCTAAGTCGTATAACATTATGAACAACTCTCGTAGACTTTAGGATTTTCTTATGAGTCGAATAAAAATACAAACATAACTACAACAAAACACCCATAAGGCTACGACAACAAATTGGCTTATGGTTAAACTGGATTATTACTCTCGATATGATATTAATATATTCGAATTCTGAATAATTAAGTGGATGTCTATTCTTGGAAAAAAAGATCAAAGAATCCATAAACGAGTACATATAAAATTCTTTTGATATTGACGCCTACATTGAGCTTAAAGTACATGATACAAGTACAATAACCTGAGCGTTGCTTTACGAAACAAGAAATCTATGATAAATTACAGGATAGATATACATTTAGCTCAGGTAACCATTTTTTGATCCATTTCTATATGATCTTACCTTTCTCAAAGGAGACAAAGAAAAAAATATTTCAAAACAGTGACGAGTCTATGGTGACAGCTCAAAAGAAATATATAGGTTTTTCTTAATATATTTCATTGGCTCGGAAAAGTGTCCTTTATGTTAAGAACGAAATACTGTTATCTGTATAATTGATATTTTAGATTAAATACAGAAACATTTTGTAGTCTGTTTTTTTTTAATCCAAATATAAAGCTTTGCGTGCCGGAGTATTTCGCAAATAACAGATACAATTGATTATAAATAAATTGGCCTTTTGTATGCAAATGATATGACGTTTATATTTTGATAGACCTGGAACAAATTAGTGGTTAATTGACGGTTCGGTATAGCATGATACACACGAGTTTAGGCTTTAATGCATTACAAAGAATAATTTCTTTTACTGAATATTTGTTGAATTCATGTATCAGAAATACAGAACTTTATCTACTTTGAAATTCTTGTTTTAAATTGAGGAATCATGTTTTATCTAAGAATTCTTCAGTGCAGCTGAGGCATTGTCATTCCTATTAGCCTTAAGTTGAACTTATGTTTCTACATGAATCCAGATCAAAGTTGTCATTAA
This sequence comes from Ruditapes philippinarum, assembly GCF_026571515.1. Lineage (NCBI taxonomy): Eukaryota > Metazoa > Mollusca > Bivalvia > Venerida > Veneridae > Ruditapes > Ruditapes philippinarum. Next base: position 173,280 of record NW_026857651.1, read on the forward strand.
TGTCGACGTCTTCCAGCAATTGTTTGTTTACTAGCATCCCCAGTTAAAACTTTCCTGTTGATGTTGAAACATTTGTACTATGTTATTCTTCTCCACGAGTCTTGCTAAAGTAGTGTTTAGTTTAGCATTTTAGATCATCGTGAACTTGAAATTGAATATCCCTATTCACTAATAGAAGATGTGTTGTGCATATATTTTCTCAGAAATTGAAAGTAATATTCTAATTATCGCCTAGGTGTGTGTGGTTTTATAGCATGATGTAATGATTTAAAAGATTTTATCTGCAGGAAAATTAGCTGTACTGGATTTCAACCAATTAAACAAAACCTAAGTAAAGTAAGCTCCTCTGCCGAATCCCCGGACGACTTTATGCCACACATAATATATATCTTAGGTGTATAAGGTAAGTTTAAATTTTTTGAACCTAACGGTACGCAAAGCTAGTCAATATATAGATAAGGATTCAAAAACAACCAACTGAAAGCAGACAAAATTCAGTATCCTTACATTAACAGAGAACAAAAAGTTATTCTATCTCATATATTTGAAAAAGTATTTTTAATATGCACCTTAAATTTGGGCTGTTAAGCAAACGCATATTCATTTATTTTTTGTAAAAGATTTTCTTCTTTGAGAAAGGTCAACAACAACAACAAAAACAACAACAGCAACAAAAACAACAAAAACAAATTAAAACAATATATATAAATATAGGGATTCTTCAGGGAATACTATTAGAAAAGGAAAATAATAGTACAAAGACATGACATAATATACCGTTTTTTCATTTCATATTACCGTAAGCACTTAATATCAAATTAAATTACCTAGTACGTCACCTCTGCATAAAGAAATGGGTTGAAGTAAATTGTATACCCTTTCGTATTTGGCATGAAGCAAACAAATTATCAAATGAACCTTAAATATGAACATGTACACATTTTGTACATAATAAATATAACATTGTACGAGTATGTGTCTGGAGACGCAATAATTCAATAATATGAACATAATAGTTACAAAAGGTTAACAAAGATATAGACAAAGAAATAGCTGTTTTGACTGCTTTCCACAAAATGAGACACATCATACATATCGTCGTTTGCATAAATTCGTTATTTCGTGAAAATAAATCGTTTTTCGTCCTACAGCAGACAAGTAATGTGTTCATGTCGAAAGAAAAATGAAATAAGATAGACACAATTCATGTAAGTTTGATTAAAAACCCCTCTGTAATAGATTTTTCGACTGTTTTACTTAATCATGCTTAAAACACTTGATTTTCTAGATGTATCTGTCTACCATTATTGTTCACATATACTTTTTAATGTTGGTAATAGACACTGTCAAAAGACAAACATGGTTTTGACCAATATGTATGCGCATATAGTCCTTTTCAAGTTGTAAAAATAATTACTATGTATACCGTAGATGATATATCAAAATATAATAAGGACTCTAATTAATTATGTTATTGTTTGAAGATAGAGCTTCACAGATATATAATCGTTGCTTCACAGTCAAATTTTACAAACAAATTATATGATATATATTGCATTTAATTGCTTGTTTCGTTGACATAATACATCACGTATCAAAATAATTTTCGGTCTCATTTCTGTTTATGGCATTACGTAGAAAACAGACACATTTGTAATGGATCATTATTTTAGGTCAAGTAATAAAAATTGCTGAACGTAAGTAAAATGTAATGGTAGATACATTTTTATTTCTATACCATTAAGCAAGTAAATGAGAATCTCAAACATTACGGGAAATCGTGATATGTTTTATCGCCAGACGAATGGTATTCGTTGCGATGTTGACTTCAATATCTGTCAGTATCTTTTGGTTATGCTTGATGCTATTGAAATAAGGGGAACATCATATTAAAACTGCAAATGAACGTTATCAGTCATACACAATAATTGTTTTGACCATTCTTCTTGTATCAATTTGTTGGGAAAATTTTAAAGTGCGAAAACTGTACAAGACTCTTTTCTTTTTGTAATTTCATAACATTCAACAGTTTTAGTAGGAAATATCGAGTATTTGCAATATTATCAAAATATATACCGTACATAATGTCAGTGAAAGGGAAATAATATTTGCTGTTATAAATATAACAGTATAGGTTTTGGTAAAATGTCGTGCAAAAAGCAGTGTTACAGTAGAAATGTATGTAAAATATCTTAAACACCTTTACGAGGTTGTGAACTTATATTTTTGTTATTATCAAAATTGCATATTTTTGGCCTCTCAAATCCTAATACAAGTGATTAATTGTTTTTGTAATGCAATGAAGTATTTGTACAAGTTTCGAAAAGTATTTGAAGGAACATTACAAGCCAGAAGTCTTCAGTTGAAGATAGATCTTTGACACATTTTCGAAGTAGAGATAGGGCCTGCTTTATTTTGTTTGTCTTATTTCCTTGAAAAGCTGGTAATGAGATTTCTGTTTACAATTTTGGTTTCCATACGTATGCAAAGTTGTTTCAAAACAATTGAAAATTTCGATGGCAATAAGATGTGCATAATATAGCTCGTTGTGAAGTAAAATGAACTAAGGGTAACACTAGAATGAAACTAACGCTAATTTTTCTTTTTTAGAAATCAATGATAAATGTAATTTTAGTTTTTACCTTACTATTTCAAAATAAGCTCCTTGACCGTTAAGTTTGGTTTCACTGTCAATGCTTAATGAAGCATTTATTGTTTTTCACCGGCCATCTTAAGCTAACATTGACTTTAGAAAGTAAATTTAACATTTCAATGGATTTCCAATCTGTTGTTTTTGACAAAAAAGATTTATTTCATTATATCCTTTTCATTTCAAAAGCATGGTAAAATAGTTAAACGTTTAATAGAGGTTTAGTGCATTTCAAATTTTGGGTTTTGATCAAACTACAAGAGGGTAAATTTAGAACTCAAAATACTAAATTATTTCAATAAATCTATTCCAACACAAAAACAATGTGAAAAATATATTTTATATAGAAACACATTTAAATAAATGTTTCCATTTTATTGTTATTAAAATGTTAGCCGATAGAGCTATTTTAGTTCTTTTTACACGTATGAAGGGAATGGGTAAATTTCATTTTGTAGTTTTTCATATTTGATTTAGGAACAATTCTGATGAAACAAGTTTCGTAATCGGGACAACATGGTTTATGTTTCATTTACATATACCTTTGATAGTATACTTATCATAATAATTAATAGTAATTACTTATTTTCTCATGATGATTAAAAAAAATTGCGGCGCTTATTTTTTAAATTTCATATCTCGTACACACAATTGGGTCATATACCATCTACGCAACTAATATGCTTTAATAGAATCCAGTGTAATACGATATGAAATAAATATTAAACAAATTGCCATACAGTATTATGTCAAATATCATATAGATTTATTATTTTGTTTTAAATTTAAAATGTTTTGTATCAATTTAACTCATCTGCTGATAAACGCAAGACTCTCATTTTACGAAACCTCATTTAACAAACCCTATATTATGTCATAAAAAACAGGTTAGAAATTATCTATCTTAACAGTTTCTGTTTCATGAAATTTAGAAATTGTTTATTTGATAGATTGTTCAGTTATAAATATAAATTATCTTTTGCCTTTTTCCTTACCGTCAGTGAGCAAGATATATTTTCACGCTGCATTTAAATGTGTTTAGAGAAATATATCAAATGCTATTATAAAACAAACACCCGCGGAATTGGTTTCAAATGAAAATTAAAAAATTAATACGAGCACACAATACTCTAATTTGATTGCTGGCTTTTAGGAAGAGTATCAAAACGTAAGATCCGTAATGCGTATATATGAAATAAAACAAGCCTTTGTAGACATCAAGTAGTACTTTTTATTATATAATAATCGAATAAACATGATTTCTACTGTTTGCAAATTCTTTTTTAATGATAAAACTATCTTAGTAATCAATATTACAGATATGGCTACTTAAATATATTATGTACTGATTTTATTGATCTTTCATGAAAAGCTTCATTAAATACACTTGACTTGGATGATACTAGTATGGTTTCACTTTTCAATAAAAAAGACTGTAAATACAAAACCAAATCAGTAAAATGAATAAATAAATAAATTAATTAAATAAATAAAATAAATAAATAAATAAAAGCTTGATAAATAATAGTCTAGAATTGCCAATTCAAATTTTATATTTTAGGCTTTTAGGCTTTTTGGCATTTTTCTAGTTGGGTGGTTCCAATATTACTAAATGAATAATGGTGAATCACCCTTAGGATATGTTGCCTGCTTTTTAACTTTGTCTTTGGACGTCTTATCTGTGATATGCAGGCATCATAACCTCTGATTTCCTTTCAAAGTTTCATTTTATTTAGTTCCGCCCATCGTTTTCTCGTTTAGGGTACACGCATTCATTTACTTGGGGGATCATACGCCCTTCTTCATGGAATGGCACGAAAGTATCACATTGAAGGTTCTATGATAACATCTGTGAATGTTTCTAAATTCAAAATTTCACCATTACCATGATTAAATGTTGCATTCTGCAAAAAACCGGTGCAAGGGGGCGTGGCGTGGACGGTAACTTGAACTTTCCATTACCGTCAATGAACAGACTTGTCTTGTTGGCATAATGCTCATTTTAAATATGGTTGTCTATTTGCCCTTTATTTGTTATATATTTCAATAGATTGTATATTATTATAATGGCCATTGACCATCAATTATGATAAGAAATTATAAGGATAACATATAAAAAGTGTCTAAAATATATAGAAAGACTTAATCATTTTTCCTATCAAGGAAACGCTTCAGATACACATTAAAGATATTTGTGGATTTTCCATAAATCACGTGAGTTATTGATTATTTTTGGAATTAAAAACAATTATGAAAAAGTGTCATATTTTGTTTATGCTTACTTCATCCATTTACTCTTAGATGGACAGAATGACACTTAAATTAGCTAAGAATTTTTATTTACAGAATATGTATAAATGTTAAACAAAATGTAATATACATTTTATTTGTTTCTATCAAAATCTAAATTCTTGGTTTTAATATAATCTATGACAGTGATTACGTAATAAAAATGGCATATCTATACAATAAAAAAGGACAATTGTTCAATTACTTACAGCAGCGAGATTTTATTAATCTAAAGATATTTCTATCAATTTAGAACAAAAAAAAGAACGGTAAAGGAACGCCCGACTCTTATTGTTTATTCTTCGGTTATTTTAAGATTAAAATGATAAAAAATAACGTTTGGGTAACAGGAATAATTATTGTTGTTTCTAACATGCTAAAGAAAACTGTAAATTGTAATGTTGTAGAGATAAACATTTCAATAATTGCATCTCGGAGTTTTTCCCCCCAAAATAAATAATAAATAAATACGAGAAAACAGTCCAATATAAATTTCTGTGATGAAGTTGTCTAACCTGTTCAAAAGTAACAGGACTTTTACATTTTTTTAAATTATAACGTATTTTAAAGTATTCACTCTTGTGCTCTAGGTGTCTGAATCATGTAACTATAACCAAGCCACATTTTTAAGATGAAGCTAAAAAGAAAGCGATATTGCATTCTCGTTCTACTCGATCTTGTCGTATGTAAGGAATATATCACACAATGTTTCAACGGAAGACACAGTTCGACTTTAACACCGTGCTCACTGCTATTTAAAACTTGATAATGTAGTTATTTTATGTTTGACGTAAAATTTAGACATAATGCCACTTAAATTTAACAAAATGTATTGATGGAATATATTGAAAAACAGAAAACAAATTATAGATTAACTTGGTGTACAACTTAGCCTCTACATTTGTTGATGAGCTGCGCCGGATGCTCGTTACAACGGTTTTTCAATATTACAGGGATCACGCGTTTGACTCAATTATCAAAAGGAAATTATGATCTAATTGTAGATAACATTTTAAGATTGCCGTGCATATAAAAATATTCTATATTCAATGGAGTATGAAGGCTAAAAAGTAAGTCGAATGAAATGCCACCATAACTTTCACACCAATAAAGCTACGATTACTAATCTGCTTATGGTTGAACTGGATTATTACTCTCGATAGGATATCGATATTTTTAAATTCTGAATAATTGAGTGGATGTCGATTATTGGAAAAAAGATCAAAGAATCTATAAACAAGTATCTGTAAAATTCTTTTGATATTAAAGCCTACATTGAGCTTAAAGTGCATGCTACAAGTACATTAACCTGGAGCGTTGCCTTTCACAACTATGAAATATATGACATTTATATGATAGGTATACATTAAACTCAGGTGACCTTTTCCTGATCCAGTACAATATGATCTTGCCGTCCTGGAAGAAGCCAAAGAAAAAATATATTTCAAAAAGGTGACTAGTCGATGCTGACAGCTCAATTAATCATATAAGTTTTTTCCTTAGTATATTTCCTAGGCTCGAGAAAGTGTCCGTTATGATAAGAACGAAATACTGTTGTCAATCTGATTGATATTTTAGATTAAATAAAGAAAAGCATTTTTAGATAGTTTTTAAGATACAAATATATAGCATTGCCTGTCGGAGTGTTCCGCAAATAACACAAACAATTGATTACAAATAAATTTGCCTTTTGTATGTTAATGATATGTCGTTTATACTTCATTAGACAAGGAACCCATTAGTGGTTTATTTATTGACGGTTCGGTATAGCATGATACCCACGAGGTTAGGCTTTGATGCATCGCAAAGTATAATTTATTTTACTGAATATTTGTTAAACTCATGTATCAAAAAATACAGAGCTTTCGACAACCTGTACATTCAACTTTCTGGTTTAACATTAAGAAATCGTGTTTTATCTCAGACTTCCTTGGTACAGCGGATGCATTGCTATTCTTACTACCCTTAACATAAACTTGTGTTTCTTAATCCTGATCAAAATTAAATGTCAGTAACATCTTCCAGCATTTGTTTGTATACTAGTGTCCCCAGTTACGTCTTTCCTGTTAGTGTTGAAACATTTGTACTATGTTATTCTTCTTCATGATTCTTGCTAAAGTAATGTTTAGTTCAGCATTTTAGATCATCGTGAACTTGAAACTGAATCTCCCTACAGATATATAGAAGATGTGTTGTTCATATTATTGTCTAAGAAATTGAAAGTTATAATCTAATCGTCGCCTAGGCTTGTCTCAAATTATAGCGTGATGTAATGATTTAAAAGATTTAATCTGCAGGAAAATTAGCTATACTGGATTTGAAACCAATTAAACAGAACTTAAGGGAAATAAACTTCTCTTCCGAATCCCCAGACGACTTTATATCACACATTTATGTATGTATTAGGTATAAAAGGTAAGTTCAACTTTTTTCAACCAGACGTTGCTCAAAACTAGTCAATATATAAATTAGCAATTAGAGGCAGACAAAATTCATTATGCTTACATTAAAAGGGACTCCCCTGAAGTTTTTTGACATGACAAGACTGGAAATAATTTTTCAAGATAAATGTTCCATTCGATGAGGCATTTTTTTTCCAGCATAATTGTTCTTGTTGTGAAAAATGACGCGAAATTGAAAGCGTTGCAACGCTTTTCACTAAAATATGGCTCAGAAAAGCACAAAATACGAATTTCAATTGATTTTTTAGTAAATTTCTTATTTATCGTTTGCAAATCTTTTAGAATTTAGTTCCCCGGCTGATCTGTATAAGAAATACAAATTTCATTTTTTAGGGTTTTGGACATCAGTGGAGTTCCTTTAATAAAGAAAAAAAAGTTATTCCATATCATATATTTTAAAAGTGTTTTTCATATGCACCTTAAATTTGGATAATTAAGCAAATGCATCTTTTTTTAGTGCCAGTTAAGCACGCGAGTAAGAAAGTGTACTGTTACATCAATGGTAAAAATACCGTTCACCAGGTAACAGTATTTTCCTCAGGATGATATTTTCATCTTGTTTTTTTTTATATTTTTTAAAGAATTGGTAAGCTTAAACATGTATTACCAACGGTCTTAAACGGCACATTAAAGAATCATATTTTGCTGTTTGATGCCTTTCCATTAACCTTGTCTGAATGGTTATTACCGTGGGTTGACGCACTCAGTGAAATTTCCCGACGGTTGTTACATTTTCCATCTTTATATTAATTACTCTTTTACCAATGTCCTCAGGTTCCATTATGTGCTTTCCTTTTCCTTACATCCGAACCCTGTCCCTTAGATTTCCGTGTGCGTTCTTATATATCTTAACATTGCACTTAATAAAATGTAAATAATAACAGTTATTGGTATTTAACTCCCCTCCTCCGCTCTCGTTTTTGGTTGGGTGCCCTCTGAGTACCCTGCTAGTGTTGCATGATTGTGTAAAGGGCTGCTTTCTGTAAACGTCACTTTGTCTTGTTGATCATTGTTCTCATTACTTTTTAAGAGCTCTTTAAATAAGTTAGTAATTTTGATATTGATCTAAAAGGTCCTGTTGATAACACATACAATATAGTTATCGTTAAGATCTAAACGTTATGAATGGAATGAAATTTACATTTCATGCAAATACACGACCTAACGTGCCGGACTGTTCAAATAATAACACTTTATTTCAAACAAAGTGGAATCACGTATACATAAGACATGTTAATTAGATGATTTATAGACAAGAAACACGTAAATAGCTATTACTTTGGTTTCTCAGACACGTTTCAGTCCGATTATATATTCTGGTCTTATCGTATTGAAGGAATTCTGACCGTAATGGACACCGTTTTTAATACAAACTTTTAGAATGTATAAGCATTTTTGTTCTCAAATATATGCAAATTTCATTGTTCAGATCTGTTTATAAACATGTTTAGTTTAATAATATTTTATTGCAACTATATAATACATGTCAGATATGAATAACACACAAAAAAAAGAAACAAATTTAAATATAAGTATAGTGCAAATGGGTTGGGCTATAAGTTATTACAACATTAGCAACAGCCCTTCCCACAAAATCTAACTTTTATACTACATATTTTCTGGATAGTTACATGTAATTGATTTGTCAGTGGAAGTGAGAAAAAGAAAAAAAAAACGCACACACACGCATGCACGCACATACTCACACATAGATTTAATATAAATCACCAATTTTGCTCCATAAAGTAAGATAGAACAGGATCTTTCAAATAGAAATTTGAGACACTGGATAGAATAGGGAATTATTAAGCTTGGCAAATTTAAACAAAAAAAAAAAAAAAAAAAAACAAAAAAGAAAAGAAAAAAAGAAAAACCAAACAAACAAAAGAAAAAAGCCCTGAGAGAGAGAGAGAGAGAGAGAGAGAGAGGGAGAGAGAGAGAGAGAGAGAGAGAGAGAGAGATTCCCCTACGCTGCCTGGCCCATGAAATTGACAAGAAAAAACAGAGATGATGTGTGATAGTAGATCAGCTTCTATAAACATGGAAAAATCAATACCTATCAGTTGATTTGAGTAGTTTGTTAAAGAACAACAGGCAAATCTTTTTTTATAAAGAAGTTAAAATAATCACTCTGATATTTAATATCTTTCCATGGAAAAAGTAAAGGAATTAGATTTGTACATGAGAGATAAGGTTTGTGAAAATCGTTTATGCTTTTGTTTTTTCATTGGATGTATATAATTATCTAGGTGACTTCAAGTAGCAAATGTTTTTTTTCAACATTTTCTTTTCATGTGACAAATGAAAGGCTGCTTGCAAATTGTTGTTTGTTATTATCTGAATTTGATATATGGAAGTTTGCTTGGTTAAGGTATGTCACTTGTATTTTAATATCATTTATGTACATTCCTTTCTATTTGTTGACACTACGTTGAATATCTTAGCTTATTTGAAAGAAACAACCCCCCCCCCAAAAAAAAAACAAAAAAAAAAACAAACAAACAAACAAACAAACCAAAAAAAAAAAAAACAATAAAAAAGAAACGACATTTATATTTTTCCGGGATTCAAACCTCGTTCTTTTACAACCTAAGCGAGAATGTTATCAAATGACCGTAAAGTGTTGATATACCGAATGCATGTAACTTATATTAAAATTGAGACATATTACAAAATAATAATAACACTTGATTGACGGGCTACAAATTTATTATTAATTCTGTTGAATATAACGATGTTTTTCACTATTTTGTCGAAAAAACGTCATTAATGCGTGACCACTTTAATGATTGACCATTAACAGTTAGACAAGTATATTAATACCGCGTGTTATAAAGACTTTATTGCATGTACATGTAGTTATGCAAGTTGTAATAACTTACAAAGTCTTTTGTTTTACTTACATTTTATCAAAACATCTCTTAAGTATGACATAGTTCATATTTTGGCGATGGCGATGTGGTTTAGGAGGCGGATTAAGTTGAGGAGGATTAGAGATATCATTTGACATAAAATTACTACTTTACTTATGTATGTTTCACAATACTACCAACATGATTATGACCACACTAATAATTGCATAAATACTAAAGATCCTAACATACGGCAGACAGTTTAAAACGTACACATATCTTCTATTAGGATTTCTATTGTGCTCAGTTGTATAAAAAATGAAGTTTAACATATAACATATCATTGGTAGATTTATGCAAATAAAAGTGTAATCACACACCATTTAATTTAAACAATAACAACGCAATTCTATAAGATTGGTTAAGATGATTTAAAATTGAGCAGATAAAATATATGTTCGTTGCTTATTTTTAATACATATTTGATTAAGTTATATTTAGTATTTAGTTCGCAAGAAATATTTACATTGATAAACTGAATGACTTTTCAATTATAAATCAATTTAACATGATTGTTACTCTTGCCTTTTATAAATTAATGGGTTATTCAATTAATATGAACAAAGGTGCAAAATGATATCCGTTTCAATCTTGCCCATCGGTGGAATAATTGTCATCACAAATGTTGTGTAAATGCATTATAGCTATTTTTTAGCATGTTTGTTAATAATACATTCTGTATTAGCAGACATTGATAAAAGCGGCCTCTAGAAGTTTCCTCTCAGTCATAAGATAGATAAACAGGCTATTGATAAGACAATCCTTTATTTTCAAAGATAGACATTTCTCAGACCAAACATACCACAAGAGGAAAACATCTAGAGAGATTCTTCCTTTCTAATGCGTTTTATGATCAAACTGTATTATCTTTGGACTTCATTAAGGTTTGTTGTAAAGAACCGTTGAATATCCCTGGAAACGAGCTAGCTGTGAAGACACAAAGTATTTGTAAAGAGCAAGGTGCTAGTTTTATCATTGTGACGTGACTGCAAAGTATCTTAACAGAGATAACAACACCATCAGTAATATGTAGGAAGTGTATAGAACTTTTCAATTTAGACATTAGATTTGTATCTTTGTATATCTTTGTTTTTGTATATCTTTGTACTTGAATTAACTTGTTTCGAGCTGCCATTTTACTTCATGTCTCTGACTGTTTTCATCTTATAAATCTGCGATTTTATTGATTTATAAAAATAAAACCAGATGTCTAACCAAGGTTTCTCAGATATCTGAGATCGTATAAAAGTATTTTTAAATTAGAAAAATAAAAGAACAACAACAACAGCAGCAGCAGCAACAACAACAACAAACAACAACAATAAAAACAGAAACAAATAAAAACAAACAACAAAGAAACAAACACACAAACACACAAAAACAAACATAAGCAGTATTCATTTTCTTGTGCACTTTTAACGGATGAAAGAAGTATTACCGGCAACAATTACATAAAATTCATAGAATGTATCATTAAATAATGAACAAAATTTGTAATGTTTTAAGGTGAATAATCGAACATGCTTTAACTTTTTGTTCCCTTTTTATCGCTTTTAAATTTTTCAACATATTTGATAGCTACGGTAGTATCGACCAGTTACACCAAGTGACATAATCAAATCATCCACTACGAAGTGTTGGAAAAACTATTCCCTTTAGACAGAAAACACAGAGATCGACTAAACAACCTGGCTTATGGTGTTAAGCTGTATAATATTATATTATTTAGAAAGATGCTATGAACAGCAGTGTTTCTGATAACATTTCAATCCCATGGGAATGTATGTTGTTTGTGAATTACACAAAGATATTTGTCTGCTTTTAAGTTTCTTAGCTTTAAGAAATATTAAAAATAATTATGCTTCTGATAATTGATTCAACGGGTTTTTTGCCATTAATTGAGAACCGTAATGTTGCTTTTGACATGAATATTGCAAATTATACAATTAGATAGATAAATCAAAGTGCTGTACTGGTCTCTTGAGACATCTGACCTAAAGGATAAAGAAAACAAAGACAATTATCAGAAAGATATACACATTTTAAATATTGGTTCGCACCTCTTTTATGGATAGGTATTTTGTTAATATTGTTTAAGCCATTATTGCTTGAACACGTTACAAGGGGAGGCAATCTCGCGTGATACCTTTTTGTGTTGTAACTGTAATTTTAATGAACGAAGTCAGCATCTGTTCCCATGGATTTATTTGCTCTATTGTATTGTAAGATAATACTTTAGTCTGCATTGAGCCATGGCCGTTACTCCATTTCACAAAATAAACAAGTATCAAATGTGTTTAGAGTTATTTTCCCTGGTAAAACGTATAGAAATTGTGTACTTTTCTGTGTTTCTGTTATAGTAAGTTGTTTTCTTATCATACTGTTGAATAATTTAGTTTTTGTTTAAAGGTGTAAAAGAGAAGAGAAACAAGGACAGAGCATTTTTTTACCAGCCTCCGACTAATTGCTGTCATAACATAATTTGTATCATTTTGGATTTTCAAGATAAATAAAAAATTAAGCCGAACGTGTATATCATTTAATAAAGCATACCCAATATAAAATGATCTAAAGTTGTAATAGAAAAGGCATATAGAATAGGGAAGAGATCATTTTCAGATCAAGATACCAGATGAAACCAAGACCTATAGTTATCAAATTAAATTCAATAAAAGACAAAGAATACATACAACACAAAGCATTTTCAAAACTTAAAGATACCCAATATGCAGTGCGAGAACAATTCCCAAAGGAAATACAAGATAGGAGAAAACCCCTGTATGCAGAGATGAACACAGCTAAAAAATCTGGAAAAAAGGTAAAACTCATCAGGGACAAACTTTTCATCAACAATGAACAATATAGACCAGAAACATACAACCACACATCCAAAAGTAGAACAAATACAGACAGTCAAAATCCAAACACAGAAACAAATACAACATCACAAAAGAACTACAGGATGGTTTATAATAGCAAAAGAAGTAAAATCCCAGCAACAACCAGTATGTTTAGAACTCCAATTTCAAACAAATATGACCTTCTAACAACAATGGATGAAACACCCATCAGTATGTCTCAAAGGAAACAAACAGATAAAAGAAATGCCAGTCAAAGATCTCCATTAGAGATAGAACCAGATGCCAAGAAACATAAAGAACATAGTGAGAGTGATATTGAAGACAGATCAGAAGAAGAGGACCTCTTTCTTGAATTGCATGCAATGCCACATCAAGAAATCAGAGACAAAAATTTTCGACAATAGGACAAACAAGAGGACAACAAAACAGACTTAGCAACAAAAAATTTGAAATCACATGGACTTAAAATTTGCTCAATAAATGTATGTGGGCTGAAATCAAAGCTGATCATACCGGAATTCCTTGAATTGATCAACAAACATGACATTATAGCCATACAAGAGACAAAACTTGATGACATTGATTATGTTAATGTTGAAGGTTATAAAATATACATGTCAAACAGAAAAGAGGTGTCTAAAATTAAGTCTGGTGGAACTGCATATCTTATCTCAAACAAGCTAGAAACATCAATTGAGATTTTGGAACCAAATAGTAAACTTATACATTGGCTAAAATTATCATGTAATATAAATGATGAAATTGTAGTTTTTTACTTAGGAAACGTTTACATTCCACCAGTGGGATTAAAATATGAGCACTATGATCCTTTTTTAGAATTACAATCTGAGTTACATAAATATGATAATGAAAATGTATTAATATTTGGTGACTTCAATTCAAGGACAGGAGACAGAGATGATTTCATAAGATGTGATGAATATATTTTTGATTTATTTTGTAATGAGGAACTTTTTTATGAAAGTAATATACCAGTACAAGAGCTTAACAAGTTAAATATACCATTAAAAAGAAATTCCATAGACAAAACTGTAAACAATTATGGTAACCAATTACTAGAACTGTGTGCTGCCAATGATTTATTTATTCTAAATGGAAGAATAGACAATGATAAAAGTTCACCCAGACCAACTTGCAAAGGTGTTAGTACAGTTGATTACTATATATGTAGTGTTAACATGATAAGATATGTAAATGAATTAAATGTTGAATCATTCTCCAGTTTATATTCCGATGTTCATAGCGCAATTACACTTCAAATCAAAACTACTGTTACAATAAACACAGACAATAATGAGCAAAGTTTAGAACAAACAGAAGGTGAGCAAAAGTTATGGGATAAAGACAAAAATAATTTATTTATTCAAAATCTAGACACTGAAACCATATCAAATATAAAGGAATATTTAGAAAACATGAACATGCAAGAAAATATATCCCAATGTGACCTTGACAACTGTTTAGATAAAATTCAAGAACTTTTTATAAACAATTGCAAGGTAACGTTTGGAAAACCAAAGAACAAACAGAGGACTCATAAAGAAAATAAAATGGCAACCATGGTTTAATACAACATGCAAACAAATGAGAAAACAAATATCATATAGCAAGAAAAATCTATAATAGAAACAAAAAACAGAAATAAATAAAAATAATCTAAAAGTAATAAGTAAAGAATACAAACAAAATATCAATATTGCACACAAAGAACCAGAAAATAAAAGAATTGAGAAACTTAGAAATGCCAAAAGTACAAGCCCAAGAGAATACTGGAAAATAATTAACTATATTGATCAATCTAAAAATGCAACTAAGGCCACTCTTCATGACCTATATGATTTTTTCAAAAAGACAAATGAAGGAGAAAACATAGAAGATAATTCAATAGATTCAGAAACTGTTATAGAAGTAAATGAAGAAATAAACACAGAAATCACTGATGAGGAAATAAAAAAAGCAGTTAAACAACTCAAAAACAATAAAAGTCCAGGATGTGACTATATTTTAAATGAACACATTAAGTCAACTATTGATACAATGCTTCCAATTTATAACAAATTATTTAACCATGTTTTTGACTCTGGATTAATACCATCCAGCTGGACAAAAGGTGTAATATTACCCATTTATAAAAATAAGGGAAATGCCACTCAGCCTGAAAATTATAGACCAATCACTTTATTAAGTTGCTTAGGTAAATTATTTACTGCCATATTGAACAATAGAATTACAAATTAGACTGAAGACCATAACATTATAACCAAATGCCAAGCAGGATTCCGCAAAAATCACTCAACTACAGATAATTTATTTATATTACAATCTTTAATTGATATTCTAAGAACACAAAAGAAAAAAATATACTGTGCTTTTATTGATTTTAAACAAGCATTTGATACTGTCTGGCGTCATGGATTATGGAATAAACTCATTAAATACAATGTAAATGGCAAATTTTTTAAAAATAGTCAAAAGTATGTATGAAAACATTAAATCATGTGTAAAAACTTCCCAAGGTGTGTCTGACTTTTTCCCAACTCTAATCGGAGTAAGACAAGGCGAAAATTTGTCGCCGATACTATTTTCACTTTATTTAAATGACCTTGAAACTTTTCTATCAGATAATAATGCAAATGGAATAAGCTTCAGCATCTCTGAACTTAACCTTTCAATTTATCTCAAACTCTTTGTTATTCTATATGCTGATGACACAGTGTTATTAAGTGATTCACAACAAGGCCTACAAAAAGAGCTAGAACTATTCGAACAATACTGCACAAAATGGAAATTTACAGTCAACACGCTAAAAACTAAAATAATCATTTTTGGATCAAGAATTGTAAATAACCTTCCAATCTTTACTTACGGGAATAAAGAAATAGAAATTGTAAATGATTACAAATACTTAGGACTCTATTTATCAAAAACCTGCAGCTATAAAAAAAACAAAGATCACATTGCTAAACAGGCAACAAAGGCCATGTATATGTTATTAAAGAAAATAAGACATATTGACTTGCCTCTAGATCTACAAGTTGATATATATAAAAAACAATCCAGCCTATGCTTTTATATGGGAGTGAGCTTTATGGCTACAGTAACATGACATGTCTTGAAAGAGTACAACTCAAGTTTTTCAAACACATCTTAAATTTAAAAAGGTCAACGCCTTCTTATATGATTTACAGTGAACTAGGTATAATGCCGCTTAAAGAAGAAGCCAAAATAAGAATGATATCTTTCTGGTGTAGAATAAATAATAACAATAACAATATAAATAATAACAATAATAATAACGGTAGTAGTAATAATAACAATGGTATTAACAACACCAATAATGAAAATACCAATGATAATAATAACACCAATGCTAACAATCCCAATAATAATAATAACACTGATAATAACAATCCCAATGATAATAATAACACTGAGAATAACAATCCCAATGATAATAATAACACTGATAATGATAACAACCATAATTATTATCAATTCACACATACAGATAATAACAAACTGGCAAACATAATGTATCATATTTTAACTGCATTAAATAGGCAAAGAAATGTCAAATCAAAATGGTTAGACTTTATTTATAATCAGATTCAAACAAATGGATTCAGTAATGTATTGATAAACCAAAGTGAACTGAATCTTAAATGGTTTTCACTTGCTTTTAAAAGAAATATTAAAGACCAATTTATCCAAACATGGAGCTCAACAGTTAATAATTCAACTAACTTCATGTACAAGATAATTAAACATGATACAAACATGAATAAATATTTCACAAAATTACCAAATTATTATGGAAAACTGTTAACAGCATTTAGAACAAGGAATCATAAATGTCCAGTTGAGGTTGGACGTTACAATAACATACCATTAAATGAAAGAACCTGTTATTTATGCAATCAAGGTTTAGGTGATGAATATCACTACATCCTTGAATGTAAACACTTTCAAGAATCACGAAAAACACTGATCAAACCTTACTACTACAAACAACACAGCATACTTAAATTTGACAAGTTATTCAATTCAGAAAACAATAAAGAACTAATTAATTTATGTAAATTTGTACAAATTATAATTAAAAATGTTAAAGCCCAATATTAAATGATTGTACTTGAAATGTTTTTGGAAATTTATTAGTAAAACAATTTACATATAAGCTAGATGAAGATCTATGTACTATATATTTTATCAATTAATTTCCTATGTAATTTGGTAAAATGCTCAGTGTAAATGCTAAATTTTATAAACTTAGGCAATATTGGTGAAAATATCAATTGTTTTTCATATGTATGATATCATGTTTAATAATATTCTTTTCTTTTTTTCTTTTGAAATCAATTGTTAACAACAGTTAGATCTACATCATCTACTATGAATTTAATTAATGCATGTTAACAATTTAAAATTGGTAAATTTCATGTTTATTATATGACTGTATGATATCATGTGTAATAATATTCTTTCTTCTTTTTTTTTAATCAATAACAATAGTTACACTATTCACTATGAATTGAATCAATTCATGTTACCATCTAAAAATTAGTAAATTTCATGTTTTTTTGTTTTTTTTTACATGTATGATATCATGTTTAATAATATTTTATTGTTCGAAATCAGTAACAACAGGTACACTATTCACAATGGATTGAGTCAATGCATGTTAGACATTTAATTTTAATGGTAAATTTCATGTAAACTGCAACTGCCTGTTAAAAATCTTTTTATTACATATTTGTATATATAGTTTATTGCTATCATAATTTATTATTAACTGGTACTATTTATTGTTAATACTCAGTTTAATATATAATTTTTGATACTCTGAAAATTTGATACTTGATATTAAGAAAAATAAGGTTGCCATCAGACTGTACAAAGAACAATGATTGAGTACATACTGTACTGTAGTAATATACATTTATCTATTAATGAGGACAAGTCTACAGATCTATTTTCTTTTTTTCTTTTTGTAAAATAATGACCCATCAATATGATCCAGTCAGTTATATAAATATTTGAAAACTTTATATGTAAATTAATGAATTATAGATTCTACTTTGAAATTTGTAAAGAGGACAATACTTATTTAAAAGCATGAATGAAGATGATAATAGTGTATACCAGTAACAGATATATCTTCTGTATTTCCTTCATATAGTTGTTTATTTTTAAGTTACTTAATTACCGGCTTAATTGAACCTAACTGACCTTAATTAAACTGTAATTAAGAAGACAGTACAGAAAGAAGACCTGTAGCGAGGCAAAGCCCTTAATATTTTAATTTCGTTTAAGGGCTGGCCAAACGCACACCGTTTATGACAAATGAGGGATATTTGAAAATATTAAAATTCCAACCCTTATCAGATAATTCACAGCAATTATAAATGCATAAGGGGCCGGGGAAATCCCCTTTAATTCTTATGTTTACAAAATAAAACCAATATTTACTCACCCTTCCCGTCACATTCGTAAATTTTGCAGCCTTACATCACTAGAAATCAGTAACCAGATAATAATCCAAGATCAACAGAGATTTATTTCTTCTCTTTTACTTTTTGCAGGTTAATTAAGTCCATTTTTTGCCACACAAACGAAATCATCACAGCACTATATTTATATTGAAACTATACCGCGTGCAGACACAATACACCTACTGACCAATGACATATTTTTGTGTAAATTACAGAAGTTTATTTAACGGCACAGTAGAAAGCGCGTGCCAACAGGTGACCAATCACAATACAATATAATTCAGGTTAAGAAAAGGTTAAAGTTGACAGATGATATTTGTAAACAATTTAGTCTAGACATTTTGATTCAGTACTGTCTTTCTTTAATATACAAAAGAAATTTAGTTGCGATTCATAATTCATATTTTTGAATGAATGTTGTCCTCTGTAGACATGGTTTTATATATATATTTAGGATTCTTTTTCTCGTGTTTATGTATTTGTATGCATACTGAGATAATCAAATAAACTTGGAAACTTGAAACTAGTTACATGTGATAATTATATTGCAATTAGTAGAAAACGCCTATTTTGGTGAACAGATTCAAAGACAAATTACAAGTCATCATCTTGTTTAATAGGACCGGCTACTTCGATTCTATATTTTCAATATCGTTCCTATTAATCTATTTTGAATAACATAATGATATAAAATTATATGATTAAAATTTTGACAAAGCAATAATATATTTAGTTCCATAACAGTGCCAGTGTAACAGGTCAATGCAAAATTATAGAATAAAACAGATCAAAAAGATATTTCTTGCCATTAAATGAGGAAACGAAATGTGTGTTTTCTGGCTCAATATGATGGTGATATGCGATGGTCTTATATAAAAGCCGTCATTAAAAACAGGAAAACATTTTTTAAATATGAGTTACATAATTAGGATTTAAATAAGTAAAATTTTGTGAAATTGAAATACAATGTATAAACAAACTTCTAAATAAGTGCGCTTCTAAACGAACATATAACGAGGGTTTAAGGAACGTCGCAAGATTAAATTAAAAACTGATCAATAAAGATTTTCAAAGAGAAGAATGAAATTACTGTTCATGCAAATATTTGGCATTTTATGCCGTATTGTTCAGATAATTACATTTTATCACAGACATATTTGCATTACATATAGAACAGACATACAAGTTAGATTTTATATGGCAAATCAACTCGAAGTTGATCATTCCTTTGTCTACCAATGACATCTATTGAATGTAATTATCTCATTATTATGTCTTTTTAGCCTCTTCAATTGCAACAGGCTTCCTTACGACATATGTAATGTATTTGCCCTCATTGTATGTCTTCTGTTAGTTGATATGATGTGTGTATTTTAATTATAGCTTTATCCGTTGAAGATGATTTTTATACATTTTACAACCGAGAAGATATCTACAATTGATCGTTATGAAAGTGATAAGTGACTAGAACACCATAGTCAAGTGAGCATAATCGAAGAAAACTAGTATTCTTTTATAACAAAATGATTTTATTCATCAATTGCACGTGACTTCGGAAAAGAGCATAAATGGTTTAAAAATAATATTTAGATTAAAGACAGTTAAAGGCAGAAAACTATTCAGTTTCTTAAAACGAAAAGATATCATTGGGTTCTGCGATAAATATTAGTCACAATTTAATGACATATACGTATACACGCTGCATAAACCATTTCAAATTTCAAGGACACACAATACTTTTAAAAAGTAATATCTTGTAGCAATATCAACCGTTATAAGCCAAATACATGGAGATCTTAATATAGTATAAAAAGTTTACCGAATTCATACAAATGTGGGTACCGAAATATCGAAAAAGCAGGTTAGTTTGTTCTGTAATTTATCTTGAAGTTCTTTGCTGGTTTCAAATGATATTCTTCTTGGAATCTTCCTTCTTATAAAGGAAAGAAAAAAAAACAAAAAAAAGCTTTTGTCACATAATAACAAGTCTAAACATATGGCCTCAAAATTTGGGAATATTACAGATAGTGCAAATAGTACGTATGTCTTCTCTAAGGAAGTTATATATTGGATCATATTTGATAACAGAGGACTTCTAGGAATACCAAGGAACATCAATTATACATTCCGTTATTTTGATCTCGTAGAATCTTGTATGTGTTAGGTTTAAAGTTTATTATATTGTAATAGTTTGAATGCAATCTAAACGTTCAAAAGTTTACCGCTGCATAACCACATATGTGGGAGTTTCAACATTTAAAAATTCTGTTGTCACCAAACCTTGGTTTATTTCAAAACAAATTATATACAATAATGAATAAAAACGTTCCCTTATGGTAGGTCTTGTAATTTCTGAAACGTACTTATTAGATTAATATTGTTTGTTTAGTTATTAACACTTCAGACGCATTTATGTAGAAAACTAATTCAAATGTATGTTTCTTATTTAAAGGTTCATTATATTTAAAAAAAAATATAGATTTAATATGAAATTCATCAATTCTGTCAAAACAGTCACTTAAGTTCCATACTTGCATAAATCAGACGAAATGATACGTTCTTGACTTGCACACCTTAAATATTTAAGGAAAATATCTTTTCAGCAGCAATTACAAAATTAGATGAAATACGGTGGATACTGTGGATACAGTGTTTCCTTATTTCCATTTAATATATTCTGCATTGCTTAGCAGAAACGTCAATTGTAAATTGTCAATCGTCAAACTTTGGTATTTTCAATTCATGGTTATTATGGTCTATTGCATTGAACACTAAACAGACACAATTTTAACAAATTATTTTAAACCTACGTTGTTATTTCGGTAAAAGATCCTGTATGTTGTAATTGAGGTTGCATACCACACTCAAGTGAAATTACATATATGTATATAATTATGCTTATAAAACAATTTTTTTAAACATCAAGGAATATGTGAAATATGTACTGCAAATATGTGTACATATTATATGTAATAATTAAAATACATACATCTATTTCTTATTGAAAAATTTGACTCAAAAGTTATAGAAAATTAATTTTTATTACCTCCCTTTATTTAGATAAAATGTAAAATTCGGATATATCTTTATAAATAATGCTTTTTGGAACTTTAAAATTGATATATCTTAATTTGAGCATCACATTTATGGTATAAAAACATAAAAAATTGTGTTACAGGATCTTTAATGTTTCAGCCCTTGTATTGTAAGGTTTTTTTATTATTTGTAAGAACTCTTTTATAGCAAAAGGGAATACTTATGAACAATGGAAAAACAGAGAACAAGTTGATTTTTACATTTTACAACTTTTGGCATACTTAGGAAATAATAAAGAATGATACGTCGATCTATTTACATACATGTACTATCTTGATACATATTACATTATATAAGACGCATGCAAGTTTGCATAATTAATTATTATACTTGCAATGGATAATGTCAAAAACGTTTCCTTTCCCATTTACATTACAATATGCAAGCGTATATGTTTGACTGTCAAAACGTGCGTTCAAATGTCTGGATTGTGTTACATTTATGCAGATATTTAAAAAAAGAAAAAAAAATGTAATTACTTTCATATGGTTAATTCGTTTGAAGGCATACTATGCCTCAGCAAACCATACAGTTTTATTTCTCTAGAAATCATTAAATCATTAAATAGTGGATTAAGTGCATGTTAGATATTTTATAACCGAAGAAAAAAGCACGGAACATGCGGTTATGTGTAGTAAAGGTTCCAAAATGTAAACGAAGTAGTATTTTGACATCCATTCAAAATAATTATTCGCTATATGATAAATACAAAATGTCAAAAGAGCTAAAGATGCAAAAGATAAGAGTTAATTTATATAAGAAATGAATTTTTGGGAAGCATAACAAGATTCCAAGAACAAACAGTTTTTCAGAAATAAAAAAATGATAGGCGTAATGGGCCTTTGACAGAATTTAAAACATGTTTGTTAAATAAGTGTTATAATGACTTTGATATTATGTAAAATAAATTCGTGTAGATAACCTTTGCGATGATTCTCAATCACCTATGATGGCCGTATATTCATTTCAAACGTTTTAACGTGAACTGATATCTTTACTTGTTACTGATTAATTCACTGAACATATATTTCGTTCGGTAGAGTAAGGAATATTCACTTTTATGTCTGGTAGTTTTAATAATATCTTAATGCACTAGAGTGCCTTTTGACCTTGTTTGTTTTACATAAGAAGACAAAAATAATAGCTGTCTTTAGAAGTCTTCGTTAGTCATAAGAAACGAACATAAAAAAGGCTTATTACAAGACAGGTTATTTTCCAAAGCAGACAAAATTACTCTATCCAGACATATAAGAAGAGGAAATACATCGCGATATATCCTTCCCGTTTAACGCGTTTGGTAATTATACTGTCTTATCTTGACCTTCATTCAATGTTGTTGTATAGAACATTCGGATAGCTTTATATAATTGCAAACCGAAAAGGAAATATTTGTACCCAGCAAGGTGCCAATTTTATCAATGTAATCTGACTAAAATTTGGTATATAGAGATAAGTAATAGAAAAGCATCGAAACACGAGGCTGATTTGTACGAGAGGTGGGAGAGTAGCCCCCGAGTATTAATCAGATTGCCGAGTGTTTTGATGTTCTTTCTCTTTTTTATCATAGTCAACATCAAAAAACGTTCCCTGTTGTCACAATGTGAAACCCTAGAAAAAGAAACCAATGAACGAGCATCTGAACAATGAACGAGCATCTTAATATGATATTTCTATCGCTATCCCTTTCTCTGTCGTCACAATATGTAAATCCCAAACAAAATGAACCAATCAATGGGCATGCTCTGGAGTGCGGGTAACTAATACCTGCACTCCAGTTAACGCACTGTGCATGTACAATTTAACTCTGTCACATTTTCAAGAAAGGTCCCCAAACTATGATACAATAACATATAATGCTTGCTATTATTGTGTCTCCAGTTAATAACACTATAATGAAAGGTCACTTAAATGAAAGTGTTGTCCTAATTCTTAGTTGACGTATGTCAAACAAAACACACTTATACTTGTGATTTACAACATAAAACTTCAATTTTCTCATTTCCTGCCCTTGTCTAAAGTAGCTAGAAATGATATAATTTGCATGATTAATTATATATTTATTACAGTAGATTTTATACGAATATAAAATATCTTAATGTGATGCGGTGAATGGTTAGTGAATTGCGAGGACATGTAATTCGTTATTTAAAATGGAAAGCTGTTGTTCACATAATCTTTTCATAACGAAAAATATTCAAATGAGTAAGTGTTAACTAAAAGTTTCATACACTTAGAAAGCGAAGAAATGTACATTATAAACTATATAGACTGAATTTGTAAAGTATATTGTTACTGTGCAACACTTTTAAAACTTTATTAAGATTATTAACTTTATTATCTGAACGTTTCATTACCCAATAATCACAATACAGTAAACAATGTTCCCTTTAGAAACGACTGACAGAGACCAGCTAGAACAAACAACATTTTTAGATGATTCTTTACAACAAAGTGTTGGAAACACAATTCCCTTTAGTGATGAAAGACAATCATCTGCAGTAAAAAGACAATTAAATAACCCAGCTAAGCTGTTTAAGTTGTTATATTGTTAGGAAAAATGTTAAAAACAGCAGAACAAATGATAAAATGTTAGTCCCAAGTGAATGTAGGGACTTTTGGAATAATACAAACATGTACGTCTTGTGTTTATCTATTGAAAAAGTCCAAATAACTCGTGATATTTCGTATGTGAGAAGTTTCAGAGATGAAGCCAACAACGATTAGTCCCATTGTTTATGTATTATATTGCTGATGGTAATGTTGCTGATGATTCGGACGTTACAGATTTTACGTCGAATAAGATAAATCAATAAATAAAATATGACTATTTTGATAAATCAATAAATAAAACTGATGTGACGAACCATTCTTTTCTAAATGCATGTATAAGTTACAAGTAACTACAGTAACGCAATAATTCAATAACAACAAAACTAAGAAATATAACATTTCTTTTACGACATTTTAAGATTTTTAACATCAAGTTTATCTTGAAATACGATGTTTTTTAGATATAATATAGATATTGTATACCGAAGTAAAACAAATACACATGTATGTTATATTTGTGCTCAAAATGGTCGAAAACCGATTCGAATGTCTCGATTCAGAAACAAACAAATAAACAGATACACAAACAAATATTTAAACGTGACAAAATATTAAATGACTATTACAGTTACTATACTAATTGAAGAAATGCTAAAGAAGCAAAAGTGGCCATTGTGTATTTAGTTGACAGCTGTAACAAGACACCATAAATCAATGTTTTTCACACACAAAAAACATTACATGTTTTAGGATTTATGGGTCTTAAAAGTTTCGACATAATAAACATTAATACACTGAACTGTGCAAAAGTAGTATAAATTATAGTTACGTATGGAAACCGAGATATACAAAGATGAATTCAAATTAATTGCAAAATCTTAAGGACATATGTAAAATTGATAAATGAAAAAAATCGTACTCGCAAAAGTCTTTGTTGTTAAGTCAAACATTATTACACTTCAACAACAGTACATGTAATATCTATGTGATTACAAAATACTTTAAAGCGCACATGAATATATTTTCAAAGTCAAAATTTTAATGTGTTTTAGCGTGTTTTAGCGTGGAGTAAGGGTTTTAATGCATTGATAATGCCAATGTGTAAATACTTTTGTTTATGCACCTGTTCGCACTGATTGTAATTTTTGGTAATGCGTAAAGTATTGCAATTGATGTCTGAGTTTAATCTTTAAAATGACTTTAAGCAAAATATTAAAAATGAATTATTTCATTTCAGATGGTATTTACTGTAACAGAACAATGGATCATTGGGGAGGTTGTTGGCCAGACACGTATCCAGGACAATTTGCACAAATTCAGTGTCCAGATATAATTACCTTTGACACAAACTGTAAGTCTGTCCACAAAATTACAGAAAACAACACAACTTTAACATGTATCAATGAGTCAAGAAAAGTATCATACCTATTTATGTATATCTGTTTCAGGTAATCAACTGGATGTATTAAATGTTGTATACCAATAATAACCGTGAAAAAACTGTACTTGTAAAATACTGGTAAACACATGCCGCTTTTATATGTCTAGACAGGATATAAATATGAGATGCAAAATCTTTGTATTTTATTTTGATCATCAGATATTTGTCTGATTAAGGTGTTGTTTTTCATTCCATTAAGGTATTCATGTCCATTACTTTAGATGTAAGTATTGAGAATACTTAGGAATATGATCATTTTGTTTCAGCCGTTGCATATAGAGAATGTACTGCGAATGGAACATGGTACGTGAACCCTAAAACAGGAAAGACTTGGGCAAACTATTCAATGTGTTTACGAAAGGTTCAAGTAAGTCTTTTGTATTATAATTTATAACAAATAGAATGTAAAGTATTTTCTGACTATGATAGTGTCAATAATAATATAATAAGATGGACGTTTATTTTAAATATGTGCGACAGTTCAAAATCATATGCATAATCTCCGTGTGACAAAAATAAATTATTTGACACCTTTAACTCAGCTAAACTCTTTAAAAAACGACCACTAAAATAACATTTACTAACGTAACATTTTAATCTAATACATAATTGTAATCTTATTTTTATTGGTACAATACACATTAATATATTTAAACATTACATTAGACGCCTGGTGTTTAGTGACTGTTGCAAAGAGTCAAACATTATAACCTTTACAAAATGTGACTATCCCAAAATTTGAAATATGTATTTACTTAGTAATTTCAATTTTAATTTAAACGTTTACTTCAATGTTGCAGAAAAAAATCAACAACATGTTAAGTACCATATATTTTATATATTTGCGTCCAAAGGACGATTGCTTAACAAATTACAAGTAACTTTTAGAGGCACCAAAACACATCTTGCTATTTAGCATATGTCTGACGTAAATGTAATACAATGCACATTAAAATAAGCAATGGGAAGCACTATAATGCATGTCTGGATATAAAAGTGCTGTATTATTAATTTGCTTTACACTTAATTACATTTCAGATGAAATTACATCATTATATAATTACCTTGAATTACGCTCATTTGTATGTCAGACATTTAAGATGAATCAATCCGACGAAATTAATCCCGAAAGTTATTTTATGTTATACAATGTAGTAAGTTATATAGCACATGTCCAAATAATATTTTAAATATGCTAACTTTAAAGATCATTTATTTTTTTCTAAATTATCAGTTTTGTAAAATTACCATTACTTTAGATGCAGAGTGATTGATATACATTTCCAATAATGATCATTGGAAAACAATACACAATATGTATTTAACTTAAAAGATAAATGGTAACGATGAACCATTCTAAAATATTTTTAGCCCTGATACTTGAAGCCTATGAAAATTAATTGTGCAGCAAGAATTATTACACTCAAAGACCTACAAGCAGGTTATTTATTACATATACAAATAACAACATTACATCGTCTCGTTTAAAGGCACACTTTGCCTCAATAATCAATTGTTTTTCAATTCCTTTCAAATTCCAAACATGTTTTTGAAATGTTTTCACTATAATTACAAAAAATGCTAATGAAGCAACAGAAGCAAAAGAAAGTTCATCTATATGGCAAGTTAGCATTTTTGTCGGAATATGTAACAGCATACCAAAAATAAAGAAAACTGAAGAAAAAGATTACATATCTGAGTCATAATGGGCCTTTAATGTCTTATTTTTCAGGTCACTGACGACATCAATTACATCTACATATTCATCGGAGGATTTGTCTTGTCATTATTGATGCTGATTATTTCTCTTGGTATATTTATACGCTTCAAGTATATCTATCACATCTTCCTTCATCTATGAAAAAAAAAATAATTAGATGTATACTTCGTCATCCTCAGAGACGTTTTTCCAAATTAAGTCGTATTTCTTTCTCTCTTTGTCGTTGAAAACAATGTAATGATTTATGTATGAAAGGAATTACATAACAAATGTTTCTGGCGAAAAAATAATACCATCTTATGTAAAAACGTGCAATCTAATTGATCCGATCTTGAATTTCAGTAGATCGAGCTCTTCACTGTGACGCATCTACTGTAAAAATGGCAGCGTGTAGTTATTTAAATATATATCAACCCAATTAACTTTCTACATGTATCAAATAAATTATAAATTTAAAATGTTTAAATAATTATTAAAAAACAACAACAACAAATGGTGTAATTGCAGAAAAGATGTTCTTATTAACAAAATAAAAGTTTTCTTTTAAAAAATATTAAAATGTTAATCTAGGAAGATCTCACTATTTATATACAGCAGGAATGGAATATTTGTTCCATCAAACGCATCATTTGTATCTGATTCAAGGGAAGACGTTGCAAAGAATGCGACTTTCATAATTTCAAATGAGTTTAAGCGACTACTCTTTGTGATTTATTAAGTGTCTTTAAAATTTAGATTATGCAATTTGATAAGAAATGATTAAGTGACATTTATGCATTATACAATTTATTTATGTACTGTACTATATAAAGTATTGAGAATTATATACAATTGTGACGCAGAAGTTTTCCCGAGTATAGTTGGTTTAACCTGCTAAAAGAGGTTACATATCGAAGCCAATTAATTAAGATGTGTCAATTTTGTGTGTAAATTATATGCTAATTAATTTTGTGCTATTAACAATGAAATTCTAGTGTTTTTTTTTGTTTTAAAAAGACAAAGTTTACAAACTTTATTAAATTCAATTGAATGAGTTTTCCTGCTTGCGAAAACTGTATTTACATCTACCGCATGTTGGTATAATAAATATGTTGTCGAAATATATGCACGTACACTGTACGATTAAAGATTGATCTGGACGATTGAAGGAAAATGTTAAAAGTCATTATCTAGGGTGTAAAATTCATATTTCCTACCATTTATTCGAGCTATAGCCTAATATCAACTTTGGTTATAAGCCATTCAATATACAATTGTATTTTCAATTTTCAGACAGTTGCGCTGTGACAGGATAAGTATTCATAAAAATTTGTTCCTTTCCTACATCTTCACGGGGATGTCATGGATCTTTTATTACGTTCTTGCTGCACTCGATGGAAACGTTATGCTATCAAATCCAGTAAGTTTACTAACTGTCATATAAAATACCTTATTTGTTGAAATTACATAATTATGTAAATTATCTGTTCATATGTCATTTCATTCCACAATAAGCTATTTTTACTTAAACTTTATTTCTTAACTTACACTATAATCGAAATAGAATATTGTCAGGCCATAATTGGTAAAATGGGTATTTCTCTTTACCTCATCACCTCATCACATATTAAGTATGTATATTGTGTTAAATGCAGCGGCAGGATAAATTTATGAACCACAAACTTCTCCTTTATTGAGAATACATTGCAAGCAAACCTCATTAACCCTCTATATTTTCAGTAATGAAATCAATCTCTAGGAAAGTGTTTTCTTGTGAGAATCTTAGCAATTGTTAACTTATGACCCGTTATTAGGCATGTTTTAATAACGATGGAGCTGAAAATGTCCTTACCATAAATATATATTACCATTGTTTTGAAGTAAAATAAGGTAATGTTAACCTCAGCAATGCTCTCTGTATACGTTGCTGTTATATTTTGGGATTGTGTTTATGATTTGGATAATTTAAAAATAAAAGAAGTATCATGTAAACAATTTGTGTACTATACTTATGTTCGTTTTTGTGATCCATGTATAGCTAGATGTGACGTTACTTGCTGAGCTTTTGATAGCAAAACTGAACTTTACGCATTATAAAGCAGTGAAGACAATTTACGCGTTTTAAAGAAGGGTTTGTAAGCATATAATTCCGAATAATAAAAATATTTTTTCAATTGTCAATTAATACATTTTGTTTTAAATTCCTGATAATGTCTATTACTTCTTTTTTTAAAGATATGGTGCCAGGTGCTACATGTCATTTGTCAGTATTTTGTTGTAAGTAACTTCATGTGGATGTTCTGCGAGGGACTTTACCTTAATACAATCATGGTGTTTGCCTTTAATTCAGGCAAAAGGCTAATAATATCTTGTTATGGTATAGGATGGGGTAAGTTATTTTATTATTATTTAAATGTCAGTTCAAACAATACTAGTACGGTAGGTTTAACGATTAGGAAGACTTTTGTGTATTATTTTAAAATATATCAAATACAACTGATGTTCCTTTCTGCACAAGATCTTTCTAAATAAGTAAATGTTAATTGTTAGAATTAAAATTTGTTTTTTCTATTTTTTCGTTTTCAGTATTTCCACTGATATTAGCATCTTTGTATGCCATGATAAGAGGAAGCGATAAAACATCTACTGCAGCGTAAGACATAATAATATTCCACTTAAGCAACAATTTAATATAATCATAACGTTTTTGTTCATTTCGAAAAGATAGATTTCGATGAATTAATATAAGTAAATCCAAACGTTTGTACTTTTCAGTGGTTTTTACTTAAAATTACGACAGTAAAATATTTTGGGACTGGCTTTGATTTCTTACTGAGATTCTTGTTGTTTACTTTTTAAATTACAAATTAATTTAAGAAGTTGTTTATTCGCAACTAGTTTTGAAGTTCCAAGAAAGATGGTTTCCATGTTTCTATTTAAACAATAAACCACTAAAAACGAATTTTTCAAGATGATTCGAAAAATTAACAATAGTGATACATTATTTGACATTCCTATTTCTTCTGTACGTCAATATCTATGAAAAATATATTTTATATCACAAGTATTTTAATATGAATGTTTTGACAGATGCTGGATGAGTGAAAGCAATTTACAGTGGATTATGTACGGACCAATTGTTCTATCTTTATCTGTAAGTAACTTATCAGCACACGTTGAATTATCAATTATTTTAATTCGACAGTGAATGATTGAGGTGACCATCTCACAGTTCTGTTAATTTCCGAGTTTTGCTGAATTTGATTATGTACTCTAAGCTCTAAGAATCTGAAATTTTTGAATTCGAAAATCTAAGTACATAGCTATCATTATAATTTACATACATTCTTTAATTTAAAGAAAATAATAATTAGATACTTATCGGTTTCTGTTTTAATTTCACAATATGTTAATAATTTCAGATCAATGTTCTTTTCCTGGCTAACATAGTTCGACTTCTTGTTACAAAATTACGTCAAATGCCAGATGCCAATCAAACGAGGTAACATGAAGTTGTAATTTGTCCATCTTATTCAAAATGTAAAAGCTGGATTAATAAGTTTAAACATATGACAATTTATGTAAATCATGTATATGATTAGGCATTTTACTTTTTTCATATTTTGTCTCAGATTGTCGCATTTATTTTATACTAAAGAAGAAAGAAATAAGGAAGTTCATATATGAAATTTTTACTTCGAAAGGTTTTCATTTATTATGATATTTCTTATTTGTATCGCGTTTACATGATTTTCAATATTAGTAAGAAAGTGTATATATTTTTCTTGTCATTTTCTATCCTAAGAACTTATAATCAGTATGTTACAGCTCACATCTTACAAATGATACAAATTTCCATTACCTTGTTTTCAGAAAAGCTACTCGAGCGACGCTAATATTGATTCCACTATTAGGTTTACAGTACCTTTTGTTCCCTGTAAGACCAGAAACTGGTTCACCGTTAGAAAATTTTTACCACATAGCAATAGCACTTTTGATTTCTTTACAGGTATTCTAAATCTACTTTTTATGTTGAAATAATGATGTTAACAGTAATTTAAAACATGATTTACAGAGTGATAATTTTCAATCATGTTCTTTTGTTATATCAAATCAGAGATTGTTGATAAACTTGGTAATGTGTTGAATGAAATATTTTGAAACCGTTTCTTTCGTTAAAACTTAAGATATATCAAACTGATATTGACTATAGAATGTGACACGTCTTTGTTTATTTATAGGGTGCTTTTGTGTCATTGATGTACTGTTTTTGTAATAGTGAGGTAAGTAATTTTCTTTCTTTACACTATGTATGCTTTGCACTATGTATGCCTTTCCATCTTTTCATCAAGCAGATAATTAAAAAGTATTCAATATATGTTTCGACAATTTTTCTAGTTTCTTTTTCTGTATACATATACATGTATATCACAATTGCATTAAATATAGAAACATTAAGCATGTAGACAAATCGATATGTTTTGTTTTTGTTGAAAAGGCAAGATATTCTGTTTATCTACAACTAAAAAAGGTAATATACAGTGTATCGTTTGCATCCTTTATGGTTTTCTGTGTATCAATTTGGTTGTTTAAAACGTGGTACACACTTCTTACTACTTCTCACGAAGCACATAACCTGTAATTATCATTGCATATGTCACATTTTGAGCTGGTATAACTTGATATCCTGATTTTCTTAAATTATTTATATTTGCTATTGTTTGTTTATAATATATAATATAGATTCTCAATATACATTATATTCTATTACGTCTTGTGTCTTAAGGACCAATTCAACGAACCTATTCTCAAAAAATATGCGCGTACATTTCACATGTGCAATGTATGTGTCAAGTGGAGGCTAACTGGCTACTGTTTACTTAATATTTTTTGATAATAAAAATGTCATTTAAATCTT
Source organism: Ruditapes philippinarum (assembly GCF_026571515.1). Classification (NCBI taxonomy): domain Eukaryota; kingdom Metazoa; phylum Mollusca; class Bivalvia; order Venerida; family Veneridae; genus Ruditapes; species Ruditapes philippinarum. The sequence goes on from NW_026857651.1 coordinate 205,671, forward strand.
CATTAAGCCATCGTATGAACATAACTACAGTTTTTACGAGTATACAAAGGCCACAAATAAGCAAATAAATGATTTGATATTTTGTTTTTATATTTCTCACAAATGTTGGTTAAATGATGTATGTTTTATCATTTTATGAAATGTGAACATTCTCCTAAAGTAATAATCTATTTATAGGTATTACAATTATTAAAACGGAAGTGGAGCCAGCACAGATTAATGCGTTCTGGGAAATTACTACGCTCAACTTCTACACATATAACAACTTATACTACAATCGACCCTGCTACGAATGTGACTTCTACGTACTGCAGCACTGCGAGACTAAACGTAAGTTGTTTCTAGAACTTGATATATATACTTAAGTAACATATATTTATAGGCAAACATTCCCTTTCCTTCTCATTAAAGTTCACATCATTTAGCTCGTAATATGGACTTGATGCTTAATTAACAACCAGCTTATACAATTATTGTACAGAAGCGCATGTAATTTTAATAATTGACTAAATAAAATGCATACGTTGATAGATGAATTTACAGATATTTAAAACATTGACGTAATAAAATAAAAGCAATGATAAAACATTTCATTTGTTTTAGATGTCAATATCCCCTTATCTATAGAAATATACAAAATATGAGACTAAAGTCAACACACGAGGGTACGTTTGCTGACACTCAGCCACCACAATATTCCGAAACACTGAGTACCTAAAGGGGCACAAAACTAGCAATCCAGCAGGATGTGATGGCATGAAGAAGACATGACATAGAGTGGCCAATTAAACTAACACATGTATAACCACTAGACAACAATTAATGTTTTCCTTTTCATTTTTAGGAGCCTGCTGTTGAACTGTCAAGATTCGAAAATGGAGTTTGAAGAACACAAAACAAACAAGACTATTCGCAAGACACAATCAAACTCTAAAAATGTATTTGAACCCACGGCCATTTTAAAATGATGGAGATATATTTAGTACAGACGTTATTGATACAAAAGCGCAAAGCCAAAATACCTCTTGTCAGGTGTAAATATTATATGAAAGCTCTAGTATTTATCTAGTGTGAATGATGCAATAAAACAATGAAAGCTTTGTGTTGCTTAAAGGCAACATGCTATTAAATAGGGCAATGCCATGCTTTTGTAAGCGTTCATGTGAGCAAGTGTCAAACAAACAAACAAATGTATTATTTCAAGATCATTAATAGGTAAACTGTTCACAAATAATCAAACAAGTCATACTACATTTGTATGGCTTTGCATTACATGTAAACAGTTTTAGCTTCGTATTGAAACCCGCTTTTATTCTGAATATGCTGACAAAATATACTCGGATATGTCTTTTTAGGTACTTACACGTTTCTTATTTCGTTTAGTGAGGCATTGAAATAGACACCCAATACTCCTTTTTGAAAGAATACTTTAATTTATAAATAACGTAATAACAAGGCAATAAGTTTATTCAAATTTGCCAAATAATATTCTATGTCTCTATGATAACAAACTACTTCATTAATGTTGTTAACAGAAGCAAATGTTCTTAGATATTTTTTTTCCATAAATATATGTAAGAAATGTATATAAAGGAAGTCTTTTCACCAACTGGTATGCATTCAGAAGGTATGAGTTTTTGCTTCCGTCACATAAGGTACACATGTAGTTTTTACCACTCATTTAGAGCTGATGACACAGCAAAAATTATAACCAATATACGAGAAACACATCTACATAAGTTTGTATCAATTATAATATATTTTTGAAATAAACTCGTAGAAGTGTATAATCTAATCAAAACATCTTTATTTAGTTATAATCATTATATAAAAGGTTCAATATATTACAGTAGATGGTGTCGTCAATGAATATATATTACACTGGTACACGATTTACTACAGAACTAACTAGTTATTTCCTGATGCCTTAAACAATTTTTATGTTTTCGGGATCAATAAGACCTTTGTTTAGCGATACACTATATGAATGTTTTTGATAATATTCTGGGTAATATAAAAAAGATAAGGAAAGTTAATAACCCAATGAAAAGACATTTATGATTTTGTAACTAATTATATATTTTAAGTGCAGCATTAAACATGACAAAAAGTAAATAAAATATCCTTTAAAGTTATTATCCTTTTTCAAATATTAATTTGGATTTAAAAACTTCCTAGTCATTCATAAAGCTTAAAACGATATGTTTAATTTAAATATGTTTAAAAATCGGTGATAAAGTATTAAGAAGTACCAATTAAAAATTAGTCAAAAAAATTGATTTTATACTTTGGTTTTGGCAAATGTTTCTTTTCATTATAAAGGTGACAATCATTATTCTGTACAAAACTTACTAAACAATGAGGTTTGATATTTAAAATGTATTACTAGTATTAAAGCTGTTAAACATTTGGTCTACTGACTCTGCGTTGTGTGCCTTTTTATCAATTTCAATAATCTGTACATCAATAGATTGAAAAAAGTACTTTTCATCAAAAATACATCTAAACATTATTTTTATTTGTGTTTGTGGAAACCGTGTACTAATGAGCACTTCCTAAATAGAGCTTAACTTTATCCCCTTATTGGCTACAGATGGAAGAATCATGTATAAGATCCGTTATTACTTTCTTCTCCGGAAATCAAAGGAATATATACGACATTTATCATCGATTTGTTTTCTTTATCTGATTGTAGTGCTAGTTAATGAATATCTTTGAACAAATTTCAACAAACGAAATGAAGGAAAATAAAAGTACGCTCATCAAAACGACCTGACAACAATCAAACATCTGGTAAGGGAGTGATCCCTCGGAAGCGGTATTCAATCTTTAACACGTGCTGGAATCAATGATCCAAAATGACCGAAAAAAAAGACTTGTATGTTGTACGTTTCAGCTTTACTGGCGGCGGAAGGTTTCAAATGCCGACAATGGCACCTGATAAGAACCATGGACGTTCCATAAGCTCGTTAATAACCTTACATGAAGGAATTCAATGTCCCTGGGGGATTCAAACCGACAGCGAAGATGAGCAAGACGTTAACGACATTAACCACATCGCCTAACATTAGTGTTTAAACTACCTTAGATGATACTTAAAAACCTTGAATTGATAGTGATAGATCTAAAATTCTCTTGCGTAATATCTATTTGTTGTTAATGTAAAACAGCATAAGAAACATAATATGATAATTTCGCAGCAAGAGATGACAGCAATTGAAAAGAGTTTTTATGAAAGGAACATTCTAAAATATGTGTTAAAACACTTGGGCGTAGTTTCTTTACTAATTAAATTGCAAGTGTACCAAAACAAAAACAAAATAAATGAATACATTAATAAATAACAAATAAATAAAACAAGATAATTAAATATATAAATAGAAAGTTAACCCTTATTTATGAAATCAGTTATTTCAATGATTAACAAATGATTAAAATTAATGACTCAATATTGATTAAAGTAATCAACAATCTTTGCCTAAAACGTTTCTGCATCCAAGCTAATAACTGGCACAAAGAATTTTAATACCCCTATTAGTGCTAAACGTTGACCACTGTATATACGGGGAAAACCTTTTAAGACCTTACAAACTGCTTTGCTATGCATTCTTGATTCTTTTATTTAAAACGTATTTCTTCCAAATTGTACGATGTCTCACAAAAAAATCTGCACTTTTTGCTAGAAACCATTTATACCAACAACGCAAATAGTTAATACTGTTTGGAAGCAGAAAATATCGACGTCCACGAAATGGAACTCCGACGAAATCTATCCCTATATGGCGACGTAAAGGCACAAAGTGGGAGCCTAACATAACACAAGAGATGACTAAAGGCCGGTTCATCAAGTGGACGAACTATCATAACCATATCTTTTCATGGATAGGAATGACTTAGATAAGGAAATAAAAAATAAACTAGTACATGTATATGGATCTTATTATACTATTCCTTATAGTTTTATGTTGTTTGTTGTTTTAAAATATCTCTCCATTTTAGTGCGTAATGTATTTACAATTCCGCCTCAAATGCACAGTATTATTTTTTTACCTTTTTTCAAACTTTTTTAATAAAGCAGATACATTCACTGAAAAACCAGCGGTACAAATTACTATGCTTTTATTCAATGAATATTTAGAAAATATGAATAGTGCAGAACCTGAGCAATATCATTCATAACTGCTTGTTGTATGAAAAATATTCAAAGATATTCCGGTTAAATAGTAAAAAACTTTGAAAATGCAAATAATGCCTCATCTGCGTATTGGGTTCTCGCCAACTCCAGAGAAATTATTGACTGACAAAAAAAAACGTTAGCGATATCGCTTCAATGTCTTAAAAAACTCAGTTATCCTGAATCTGTTTCAGTTTAAAATGCGTTATGAAAAGTATCATTGTTGGTAAATTTGTGACTACTTTCCTTCTCTTTAAACAGTTTCTTTTTAAATTACAAGTATTATTTACGTTTCTTTCTCTGAAAACATTACAGTGTGACAGAACAAGTGATCCCTAGGGGATGTTATTGGCTTAACACTTATCTGTAATAATCTGAATAAGTGTCACATATGCAGTATACAGATAGTTATGGTCTTCCTTTTGATAAAAAAGTAATTTATCTCGCATGATTTGATTACCTAAACAAGTTAGCATGTCTCATTGTCTACTTTAAAACAGGTTTAATTTATGAGGTGTTTTAATGGGAATTTCGAAAGTAACAAAGCTATCTCTTAAAGAAGCAGATTTTCGCAACAAACTGGAACAGCCATAATTGGGTATAGATTATAATACGAGTGTTTTGCATAGCATATGCCGATGTTAAGCACTACTATTTCATTGTCAGGACTGGTATATTGTCCAAAAATATTAATCTGACCATTCTGCAAACATATCCGGTACTCCATCAAGACTGGAATATACCTTTCATTTTTTTCCATTTTGCATATAGCTTTTTATTGTTACTTTCAAATTATTGTATACGAGTATGAGTACTTAACATGGTTAGAATGAGCAGAATGTCGAAAATAGCATTGACTTAACTGATTGAAATGTTCTTCGAGTCGTACATTGAGATTGGTTACATTTTTGCTGATATCGTCCAATATCATTGATGAAGATTGTTTTCTTTTATTATTTTCAATTGTATTCTTTATTCAATCCAAAAGCACAAGCGTCATACAGTTTTAAATATATCTTAAAAGTAGGTCACCTCAAACACAGAAATATAAAAGATCACTGAAAACGTTTTGCATAAGCTACATGCAGCCAGATGAGGTGCCTACATATTTCAAGAAAATCATTTTTCAAAAAAATGTACAAAACTTGTACTAAGATTTTTAGAATTTGTGAAAACGATTCGAGATTCAAGTAATAATTTGCATACTCTGTACGATTAATGACTTACTAATTAACACATGTTCACATAGATATATTTAAAGGAACTCAACTGAGGTTCAACAGCCTAAAACAATAGAATTTGAAATATCTTGTTTTTGAAATTAACAGGTGCACTTATATTTGAAATCAAAACAATAGATTTTATATGAATATACACGGTATTAAATGATAATCGATCTTTATGCGATTTTTGGCCAATTTGAGGGAAAAGCGTTACAACAGTTTTCAGTTTTTGGCCAGTTTGAAAAATAAAATTGATTATTTATAGGAGTCAGCGAATGATCTGAAATTTTGTACACGAATTATTGGTCCAGACATACTTCTATTTATACAAAATCTTGAACTTTTTTCGGTCCCTTCACTTAAAAACCTTGAGTCCATTTCACTTTTAAACGGATTTTCAAAATTGTCATGAAAATAGCAAAAATCTGAAGGCATTTGCTCCAAAGATTAAATCGGCTGAATTCATAACCATTCAATTTCTTGTATTATTTCAATCGATTAATCCGTTCACCATAATCCCACTTGGCTACATATTTCGCTGATACATTTTGATAATAAGTCGTTATATTACAAATTATATTAACAACTCAATCGATTCATCCGGCAACACAAATCCCCCAAGGCTATTAATTCCTCTTTGATATTTTCATAACGTAAAATTTTAATGGATGCGTATTCAAAAGTGACAGTGCTATTGTTAGCTCCAATATAATACAATTTAATTCTCATTGACGTGCCTTTAAGGATTGTATGTCAATTGCTATGCAAGTGCTAACGCAGAAATCAGCTTCAAGGCCTAAAGAGCATGACCCATAAAAATAACTGTTTGCATAAAAACAGTTATTAGAACAATTTCTTTTTCACTTTAGAATGATAAAAATATTTACCAATAAAGTGTCGTTAATGGTTTTCAACTAGAGTTCTGCCCCCTAACAGAAAGAATGACTTGAGCAGAGCAAACATTGTACTAATTGTGTATAATCCTTAATTACAATCAAAAGGACGAACAAGCAAACAAACAATTTAAAACAAAATTAAACCACACACACCTACTTACACAAATAAAATAGAATTTGCAATTCTGATTAAGCCGGTGCTAGGGGGCGTGGACGGTAACTTGCAGTACTTTTCAGTACTGTCCATGAACAGGCTCAATCAAACCGAGCCTGCAACATTTTACAATTTTGTCGTGTTGGGCGTTCTTATGGGATTCTGTTTTTCTCTATTGCATTCACAATTTTCTATAAACACAGATAAGGCACTTTATTGGTAAACGGGTAAAATGCAAATGCACTGTTTCATGTTTGTAATAATTTCATTTTATACCATACAAGTTTGCTTAAATATAACTATACTTTCCCTGAGGCTAAGATTCAACAACTTTTTATTTTATATATATATCAGACGTTGACGTAATTTAATATAAAATAAAATACTCTTATAACGCAGCATTACGATATCTCTGAAATAATATTGCAGTATAATTAACTTCAATGACGCAGATTCACATTTCAGATGAAATTATATAATTATATGGTGTTCCGTTCGGACAGTCACAACTTTTACCCTTTTCCCGGGATCGCAGGATTGTACGATGCTAAAAAAGCGATGGTACGATGGTACTTTAACCAAAACACGATGGTACTATAATAAGAACGATGGTAAAATGACGACGTTGCAATGGTACGATGATGAAAACGCCTCATTATACCATTCACCATCTTGCCATTATATTCAAAATATCTCGATAGGAATAGCCTCTCCTAACATACACGGTAATGCACTCATATATTCTTGATTAAAGATGTACTATTGTGCATGACCACCGGAAGGCGATGGCATGAAGATGAAAACGCGATTGCACGACCGTCCATTGCGAATTCATTACCGTACTTTCGTGTTGTGGTCATCGTATCATCGTACAATTACGTTTTTACCATCGTGTAGCGCAGATAATGATAAAACAAAAGTCACGATTGTCCAAACGGAACACCGTATAATTTAACTTTGTCATTTATGCAATGACACAAGATAAAAGAAGAAGAGGGTTTCTTACATTAAATCTTATACACTCATAAACCAAGATCAGTTATTCCTATATACATTTTGTTATAACATAATTTCATACATCAGATGTAAATTCACTGAAATATCAATACAATAAATGATTGCGTGTAACAAAATAAGTTTAAATATAATCTAGAAAACATAGATTTGAATTAACATAACGATATACCCTCAAAAATATAATAATTACGAGTAGTACAACTGTAATATTTTCTGTTTTGTTTTTAAACCGTACCAATTATATGTATATATTCAATGGTAAATTATCCTTAGTTCTTTCAGAAATATGTCTCTCCCTTTGTTTTTAGAGAGAATTCATGGTCTGTAAATGTTAATAACTTACAAACATTTAAATTAGTTAAAAATTAAAGTTGTAGGCTTATAATTGGAACGATGGCTGTAAAATTTCATAATAATTATTTATTGCTATAAACCTCTGTCTAGTTGACACTCATGGGCTTCTATTTATCTCATTATGATATTGTTAATATCTTTTAAATCTTCATTACGTCATGGTATCTACAAAAGTACACGATGTACGATAGCCTAATGGTCGTAAAGAATCATAAATAACTTGTTTGTTTCTTCCTCTACGTAGCGAAGAGTAACGGAGCGAAAATGGTGATCTGATTTGAATGAGATTGATAATGTTGGTAAAGAAATTAGTTTCCGTATTCACATAAATCCAAATATAATCTTGATTCATGCTAATAATTAAAGTTTGCCAAAATATCCTTCTATGCTGAGTGTAAATCAAACTTTAATCACGTTACCTTCAAAATTGCTGTTAAAAGGCTTAGTATGCATATTTCTGTCAAGCAAACACTATGGTACGATAACAGTTGAATTATGTTATGATCATTTATATGTTAACTGTTTCAAGTCATATGACTTAGGCTTTATGTATATAGATGATATTTGTGTAGCTAAGGGGGTAATCATTGTGTACGGCTCCATACAGTTTGCCTACTTTGACTAAAATATGAATTTACATAGATCGCATAAATCAATCGGAGAGTTAACAAAAAGGTTTATTGGTTTAAAATGAGTCTGTTAAAAGTACTTGTAACAACCTCATTTCACCAATCTTATAACTATTTATATGTGTAATAAAATTTCAGCCTTTTGTTTTGTCCTGCTTTGCTTTCCATGTATTCTGTAACCAGTTTCATCGTGTAATTAAACCATCTGGGGAACAATGTAATTACATCATATAATCATTTAGAATGCATTTATTCCTTTCTGATGAAGTTATTTTATGTGACTTTGGACAAGGATTGATAAACAATATAAGCAATATTATAATAGTAATAATTTGTCGGACTATTGACAATAGTGTATTACATATTATGTACCAGACGAGTCCACTTACAGTAAATTAATCAAAATTTATGTAAACGTTTATCAGTGTATCATATAAGATGACGAAATTAACAACAGCACTGTGAATTAATGTACACTTTTTAATGTCCCCCAGACAAAGAAACTTACTTAGCATATCAAACAGGATTTGGACAATTTTTTTGTGATTTCAATTTGATAAACAGATGTACAAGATACATTGATATCAACTCACTTTCTAATGACCTTGCTGGAGCAATATAATATGACCCTTATAATATAAGGCTTATTAAAAGTATTATTTAAATTAGGCTGAAAAAGCACGCACGGAATCTCATACACACTTGCAAATACACACTAATTTTGATGATATTTTGGTGTGAAATGAGGTTCAACATTTTTAGGTTTAACATTAATGTTAAGCGTTGGCGTGCGGTGCATTCGTGAATGTTCATTATAATTTTACAATCACATCAGTTTCACAGAATCTTTATAATACCATTATTTCACATTGCCCTAAGCATTTAATACCAATTTAATTACGTAAGGCGTAAAACATAAGGTGATCAGAAGTAAATTGTAAACCGTGTCGTATTTGGCATGAAGCACACACAGTACCAATTGAACTTTAAATATGAACATGTACACATTTTGTACAAAAGAAAAGTATGTGTCAAAAGTCACAAATATTTTACGTTATGAACTTTATATAATTTGTTAATAATTTTCAAAAAATATAGCCACTTTTTAACTGGTTCATCTACTTTCTACAAAATAAGACACAAAAAATATCGTCGTTTGCATATGTTGATATATCGTGAGAATAAATCGTTTTACGTGCCACAATAGACAAGTAAGGTATTTATGTCGAAACGAAAATGAAATTAGATAGACACAATTCATGTCACTTGATAAAAAAATCCCTCTGTAATAGATTATGTGACTGTTTTTACTTATCCATGCGTAAAACACTTGATTTTCCAGATATATCTGTCTGTCATTATTGCCACATATACTTTCTTAGGTTGGTAATAGACACTGTAGAAAGACAAACATGGTTTTGACCAATATGCATGCGCATATAGTCCCTCTAAAGTTGTAAAAATAATTACTTACGTAGATGATATAGCAAAATATAAGAAGGACTCGTATTCAAACTTATTAGCTTAGTGTTTGATGAAAGAGCTTCAAAGATATATAATCGTTGAAAACAGACAAATTTGTAATGGCTCATTAGTTTAGGTCAAGTTATAAATTGTGGTATGTAAAATGTAATCATTATGGTAGATACATTTTTATTTCTATACCATTAAGGAAGTAAATGAGAATCTCAAACATAACAGGAATTCGTTATCTGTTTCATTGCCAGACAAATGGTATTCGTTGCGAGGTTGACTTCATTAACTTTCAGTGTCTTTTGGTTGTGTTTGATGTTATTCAAATAGGGGGAACATCATATAAATAACTGGAAATGAAGGTAATCAAAATCATACGCAATAACTGTTTTGACCATTTTTCTTGTATTTATTTTCAGGAAATACTTGAAAGTGCAATTTTGTTTTGTTTTATTTTGCAAAAAAAAAGTACAATACCCCTTTCTTTTTATAATTACATTACATACAACCAGTGTGTTAGTAGGAAATATTGAATATTTGCAATATTTTCAAAATATATACCCTATATAATGTCAGTGAAAAGAAAATACATATTTACTGGTATAAATATAACCGTATGTGTTTTGGTAAAATGTCGTGAAAAAAGCATTGTAGAAATGTATATAAAATATCTTGAACACCTTTAGAAGGTTTTGTGCTTGCATTTCTGTTATTATCAAACTTTATATAATATTATTGTTTCCCTCTTAAATCCAAATACAAGAGATTTGTTGTTTTTGTAATAACATGACGTATTTGTACAAGTTTCGAAAAGTATTTGAAGGAACATTACAGGCCAGACGTCTCCAGTTGAAGATAGATCTTTGACATATTTGCGAAAGAAGAATAAGGGCCTGCTTTATTTTGTTTGTCTTATATCCTTGAAAAACTTGTAATATGATTTCCTTACAATATTTGTTTCCATATGTATGGAAAAAACACACCAAAAAACACTTGACAATTTCGATGGGAATTAAATGGGTATACTGTTGTTGGTTATGAAGTAAAATTAAATAGGGATATTAGAATGAAACTAACATTATTGTTGTTTTTTAGAATAATAAACGTTTAGTTTTTTCCTAATTATTTCAAATAAGCCTTTTGACTGTACTGTTGTAATTTTTCTTTGACTGTCAAAGCCTTAATTAAACTTTTATTGCGTTTGTCGGGCCATCTTAAACTAAAATTGACTTAAAATGAAAAAAATGTCAGTGGATTTCAAATCTGTTATATATTTGACAAAAAGGTTAATTTTATAATATCCTTTTCATTTACAAAGCATGGTAAAATAGTTAGAAGTTTTATAGAGGTTAAGCACATCTTAAATTATGTGTTATGATAAAACTACAAGAAGGTAATTTTACAACTCAAAATACAAATTTTTTTCCATAAGTCTATTCCAACATAAAAAACAATGTGAAAAATATATTGGATATAGAAACACAGATTTGCTGTTTTATTGTTATTGAAAACTTAGTCGATAGAGCTATTATAGTCCCTTTTACACTTATGAAGGGAACGAGTAAATTTCATTTTATAGATTTTCATATTTAATTTAGGAATAATTCTGAAACAAGTGTCGTAATCGCAAAATATCGTTTAAGTTTCATTGACATATACGTTTGATACTATACTTATCATATTAATTAATATTATTTATTCATTTTCTTATGGAGATAATAAAAATTGTGGCGCTTATTTTTAAAATTTCATATCTCGTAAATAAAACATAATTCTATACCATCTATACAATGAAGAATGCTTTAAAAGCTGCGTTAAATACACTTGACTTGGATTATACAAGTATGGTTTCACCTTTCAGTGAAAAAAGACTGTAAATGCAAAAAGAAATCAGTTAAATACAAACATAAATAACAAATATGTAAATATATAGATATATAAATACAAATAAATAAATCAATGTTATTTGATTCCCCCTCATGTTTCACAAAATGTTCAAATACTGTGTTTGTTCTTTATTTGGCCAGACTGTCAAAGCTTCTAATATCTATGCTGGGTATTGTGGCCACCTTGTTTAAACTTCATTTGACATTAAAAGAGTAAAAAGTAATCATCTTAACAGTGAACATAAAATATTTTAAAAAAACGTTATTTATATGAATTCGTTCTCATTAAATGAAGTTTGATAAAAATCTAGTCTAAACTTGCCAGGGAAGAAGACACATTGACGTAAGCCTCTTCCTATCTAATGTGTGTAACGATCAACTTATGTATTTGACCTTTTCTAATGTCTTACCCTCATTAAATCCACACGCAGATATGATATGGAAAAAAGTTGAAGTGGCATAATGCTCATTTTATTATCGTTGTCTGTTTGCCCCTTTATTTGTTATATATTTCAAGAGAATGGCTATTATAATGGCCACTGATCATCAAATATGACATAAAATGATAAAAGGAAGGATAAAATAATTATATGATCTGCCTAAAATATATAAAGATTTCCCCATTCTTCATGTGAATTGAAGGCTACAGATTCACTCATATATTCATAGACTTTCCATAAGTCACATTTGCTATTGATTACATTTGGGAGTTTGAGTACAAATTAAAAACAATTATAGCAAAGTGTCATATTTTGTTTATTTTTACTTCTGATCATCCAATGGAAAATTAACATTTACTCTTAGAATAGCACTTTAATTTGCTAAACATTTTTATTTACATGACATGTATGAATGTTAAGCAAAATTTAATATATGTTTTACTTTGTTGTGTTGTTTACTAAAATTTTAATTCTAGGTTTTACGTATGATGGTGATTACGTAATGAACATGCCATATCTATACAATTAAAAGGGACAATTGTTCAGTTACTTACATCAGCTAGATTTTATTAATCTTAAAAGGGAGACACAGGCAAAATTTTCATTTCTTAGTTTTGGATTTTTCATTCACTATTCTGTTAATGCCCTCAAAATGAATATATAAGACAGTCAATGGAACAAAACTTTTGTCCATATAAAGAATAAAATGGTGGTTTCCTAACTTGACCCGCGTGGGTCAGGTAAGAGCGCTATAATTTCGCAATATTTGTCAAAGTGAACTCTGGAAACGTTAAAGAACATTTCAAATGAAGGACATAGACTTGTTTCAATCATACAATATCCAAAGTATCTGTTATTGTAACTTAAAAGGTTTGTTCAGGTCACCTGACTTGTTTTTAAACTATTTGGTGATTCTATTGGCGTTTAAATTTTGTTCAACATATATAGATATATTTACGTTTCAAACCCAAAATATATAGAATTCAAACAAAATCATGCTGAAACTTCAAGAAATGTCATTTTAGCCTGATTTGAGTACGTAAATCATTTATATATCTTTGTCATTATTTTGCCTGGATATCCCTTTAAGATATTTCGATCAGTTTAGAATAAAAATCGGTTAAGAAACGCCTGACTCTTATTTTTTATTCTTCGCTAATTTCAAGATTAAAATGATAAAAAACAACGTTTGGGTAACAGGGAGAATAATTGTTGCATTCTAACATGCTAAAGAAAACTGTAAATTGTAATGTCGCACAGATGAAATAATTGCATCTCGGAGTTTTACCCCCAAAATAAATGATAAATAAATACGAGAAAAAACAGTCCAATTTATATTTAAGTGATGAAGTTTTCCCAATGTTGTTTGATTGATATTTGTGATGCATTTCACGTGCATTAAATCGATATTACCCAGATTAATTAACATTTGTTTTACAAGAATAATATTATCATGGCTAAAATTCATATAAAAAACACTAAACATTTTATATTCTTTTTAAATGATGTCCTCTGGTCAAATCTTAGATATGTAGATAGCATTATTTAACAGATATCTAAATTATGTATATAAATGAATTTAAACACGAAATTATTGTAAGAATTTTTGAAAGGAAGTCAAGATATGAGATATACGAGGGTTTTCTAACTAGTTTAAAATATAATATGACTGCAGCTCTACAGTTGATTATCTTAAAATATTATCCATTGTGTGCTAGGTGTCTGAATCATGTAACTATGACCATGCCACATTTGTTAAGATGAAGCTAGAAAGAAAGCGATCGCATTTTTGTTCATCTGTACGACTAAAAAAATCGATCTGTTTGTATGTAAGGAGTATATCACACACATTTTCAGCTTTTCAACGTAAAATAAAGAAAAACAGAATCCCTCAAGAAAGTCCAACACAACAAAAAAATATGATAAACAAGATCAACAAGGAAAGGCGGCGCTCAATGAACGCAAACCCCATATGACCCAGCAACAAGAACCAATGGCAAGGAGCCCCGGCGGACCCAAAACTAAAACAGGACAGGGCAAAGACAGAGCGCGGACAGGTTAATCATTAAATGATAAATAATTTGTAACTGATTAGGAATTAAAAGAAAATAATAATAGGCCCACATAGGGGAAGGGGATAGGAGACCGGGGGAAGGGGGAGGGGGATGGGGTAATGAAAGAAATAAAAAACTAGAGGCAATGGGGAAGATACTTACCGTAGACGAGAAAACAACAAGGGACACAAGCAAAAGTGTCACCAAAACAGTATGAAACAACATAGATATACATCTGAGGAACACAGTGGGGCGCCGCCTTGGAACGGTCAGCAGCATAATAATGACTGCTGGGGAGTTTAAACCTCGCTCTTAGCCCCACCATGTTCCTATAAACGAGACAGTGTAAATAAAATGAATCCCCGCCAAGTGAAATTCTAACAGTTGTCATGGTTACAAAAGGTTAAATAAGTAAAACACTAAAATGATCATGTAGAAACATATAAAAGTAAACCCAATGACCATAACAAAAGTACTCAATGTCCTAAAGGAAGACAGAGCAACAAGAAAATCATTGAAAGAAAGGACCCGACGAAGCAAGGCAGAAGACGAACTATCAATCATAGAGTCTCCCACTTGGTCCGTCAGATGCAATCAAAAGAGGAAAGCGTTGTGTCCAACTGTAAAAGGGTTGAACACTAAACATGCAGTATGTCTTAAAATAGTAGGGTCATAACCTCTTTTAATAAAACGTTTAATGATTTTAGTAAAAAAACAGCAGAAAAATTACCATGGCCCAAACTCTTACGAAGTTTGTAAATCACATCGCCATAAAAACCAGGCTGGCTAATCCCTTGTCGCAGAAGAGTTTTTAAATCACTATTGAATTTAGAAATTAAATCAAAGTTACGATTGTAAAATTTAGTAAAATATTTCCGTAATTTATGATAGCGGTAGCCCTGTTTTAGAAGCTTGCTGGTAATAAAAATATTCCGCTCGTTGAAATCCTTTACGTTGCTACAAGCTCTAGCGAATCTAATTAACTGAGAAACATAAACCCCGTAAGATGTTGCATGGGGTACGTCTCCATCTAAATGTGGATAATTAACTATACAAAAGTCAAAGTCATGTCTTTTATCATAGATTTTCGTGTGAATAGAATTGTTGTTGATAGTAATATGAAGATCCAAAAATGATGTACTTAAATTTGAAGAGTTCGTTTTATTAAGTTGTAGTTCATGCGGATAAATGTCAGACACCATTTGATCAAAATAAGGATTATCTAAATTAGAAATATCATCAAGGTATCTGGAAGTATTATTAAATGCGACTATAACATCTTGTTGTTTATCATCAAATGTTGCAGGCTGGGTTTGATTGAGCCTGTTCATGGACGGAACTCGAAAGTGCAAGTTACCGTCCACGGCACCTAGCACCGGATAAAGCAGAATTCAACATTAAACACGAACATGGTGAAATTTTGAATTTAGAAACATCCGCAGATGTGTTCATACGGCGGTTATCATGGAACCTTCAATGTGACACAGTAGTGCCATTCCATGTCCCAAAGTAAAATAATGCGTGTGCCCTAAACGATAAAAACATTGGGCGGAACTAAATTAAATGGAATTTTGAAAGGGGGTCTGAAGTTATGAAGCCTGCATATCACAGATAAATCGTCAAAAGACAAATTTAAAAAGCAGGCAACATATCCTAAGGGTGATTATACAGTATTCAAGTAGGAATACTGGAACCACCCAAGATGAAAATGGCCAAATAGAAGAAACTAAAAGTACCACATAACATGTTTACACAACAATAATGTCGTGCTGAACGATCTTCAAGGATTGAAAATATAAGTAAGACACATTTCTGCATTAAACACTATGACCACTGCTGTTAAAAACTTGTTAATTTAGTACTATGTCTTAGGTATAAAAGGTAAGTTTAATTCTTTTGAACCGAAAGTTGATCCAAACTAGTCAATTACATGTATATAAATTAGGCAATTGAAAGCAGCCAAAACTCACTTTGTTTACATAAAGGGACTCCACTTAAGTTTTTTGACACAAAGAGACCTGAAATAATTTTTTTCAAGATTAATGTTCCATTTGATGAAAGTCTAGACCAATTACATGTGAGCAAAATTTCAGATCATTTGCTCACACCGTTTTTCCAGCAATTTTTCGAGTTGTGAAAAGTGACCAAAACTTGATAAGCTCAGAATAACACATTAATTATATATGTTATACGAATTTCAATTATTTCTTAGTATATTTCTTATTTATCTTTTGCATATCTTTTTGTATTTAGTTGCCCCGGCTGATCTGTGTAAGAAATACAAATTTCATTTTAAGGCTTTTGAACATAAGTGAAGTTCCTTTAATAGAAGACAATAATTAAGATGAACAAGGCAAAGGCAACGTTCATAGGACGCAGCCCCCGGCAGCCCCCGACACCTAAACCTGGACTGGACATAAGGGCGGTGAAAGGAGAGGGACAAAAAGTTAGTCCATGTCATATATTTTAAAAGTATTTTTAATATGCACCTTAAATTTTGGACTATTATGCAAACGCCTCTCTTTTTCATTTTTGTAAAATATTTTCATTGGGAAACGTTAAGGATACCTATTACTACACAGAATTATCAGTTTCAAACAAAAACAACAACAACAAAAGAAAATAACGGGATGCTTATATATATGATGATACTTTAACTCTGTTCCCACTTCCTTTGCTCCTTAATTGACAAGTTGTACCTTGATAGTTGTTGATGTTGAAAGTCACAGAATTATATTTATTTGTCAGCCATTATATCGAGCAGAGTCTTAATTTATCATCATTTAATCAACTATGTTATATTTTCGACATTTTTGGCGTGTATACATTTAAGATGGTATTTTTAGTTTCTTGTATTTGTCCTTTTTCAACTTAGGTGATTCCAGCATTCCTACTTGAATACTGTATAATCAACCTTAGGATATGTTGCCTGCTTTTTAAATTTGTCTTTTGACGACTTGTCTGTGATATGCAGGCTTCATAACCTCAGATCCCCTTTCAAATGTCCACTTTATTTAGTTCCGCCCATTGTTTTATCGTTTAGGGCACACGCATTCTTTTACTTGGGGACCATACGCCGCTTTTCATGGAATGACACTACTTTGTCACATTGAAGGTTCCATGATAACCGCCGTATGAACACATCTGCGGATGTTTCTAAATTCTGTGTTTAAATGTTGAATTCTGCTTAAGCCGGTGCTGGCGGGCGTGGACGGTAACTTGCACTTTCGAGTACCGTCCATGAACAGGCTCAATCAAACCGAGCCTGCAACATTTTACAATTTTGCCGTTTTGGGCTTTCTTTAGGGATTCTGTTTATCACTATTTTATTCAAAATTTAATTCAATATCTATTTCTCTCCATTAGTTTATGTAACTGGAGACTTCTACTCAAGAACGGCGTGTAAGTTTGTGACAAGTATGATATCCTTTTCAATCTTGCCCATTGTAGGAATGATTGTTATTCATGCTTGTGTCTGGTCGTAACAAAAGTTGTGTAAATGCATTTCAGTGTTAACCATGTCAGTTTATAATACATTTTGTATTAGCAGACATTGATAGAAGCAGTCGCTAGCGGTTTCCTCTCAGTCATAAGATAGATAAACAGGCTATTGATAAGACAATCCTTTATTTTCAAAGACAGACATTTCTCAGACCAAACATACCACAAGAGGAAAACATCTAGAGAGATACTTCCTTTCTAACGCGTTTTATGATCAAACTGTATTATCTTTGACCTTCATTAAGTATTGTTGTATAGAACTGTTAAATATCCCTGAAAACGAGCTAGCTGTGAGTAAAACAAAGTATTTGTAAAGTGCCAGTTTTATCATTGTGACGTGACTGTAAATTATCTTAATCGAGATAACATCACCATAAGGTATATGAACTTCTCAAGTTAAACATTGGATAGATTTCTGTCATTTTATATCTTTGTTTTATTTGAATTAACTTGTTTCGAGCTACCCTTGTAATTCATGTTTCTAACTGTTATCATCTTATTAATCTGCGAGTTGACTGATTTATAAAAATAAAACGAAATGCTTAACCGGTTTTTCAGGGAATCGACATTAAAGTAGGACGGACTTGTGTGTCGTAAGGTGTTTATATTGCTTAATGAAGGCTTTTTAAGGACAGAGTTGTCCAGTATTTTAGAAAGACAACAACAACAGCAGAAGCAACAACAACAACAAAAAAACAATATTGTTTTTTTTTTCTTACAATTTCATGGGCACGTTTAACTGATGGTATGATGCACTTATAATATATAACCGGCAACAATTATATCCACTTCAAAGAATGAATCATTAAATAGTGAATTAAATTTGTAATGAATTAAGGTATATAATTGTAGATGTTGTAAATATGTGTTCCATTTTTAACGTTTTTTTTAATGTTATAACATATTTGATAGCTACGGTAATATCGACCGGTTACACCAAGTGACATAATTAGATAATCACTACGAAGTGTTAGAAAAACTATTCCTATTAGACACAAAGCACTGAGATCGACAGAAAAAACAAAATTAAAGTACATAGCTTATGGTGTTAAGCTGAATAATCTTATATTATTAAGAAAGATGCTAGGAACAGCAGTGTTTCTGATAACATTTTAGTCCCAAGAGACTGCATGTTGTTTGTGAATTACACAAAGTTGTGTGTCTGCTTTTAAATGTCTAAGCTTTAAGAAATATGAAAAAAGGAATTATGCTTATGATTACGATTTAAACGTGTTTTTTACATTTATTAATGACTGTTTTGTTGTTAATAACATGATTATTTCAAATTATACAATTAGATTGATAAAAAAATGTGCTTTACTGGTCTCATGAGCCACCTAAACTATAAGTAATAGTAATGAAATGACAATTATAAGAAAGATATCCACAATATATGTTATCCGGAACTCAAACTCTGCAACTGTTTCTTTTTTTTTTTTCAAGCTAATCCCCTGGAACACTGTAAACAGTGCCCCATTTCCGGGGCATAAATTTAAGATTAAGCCCCCAATTCTGTGGCGGGCTTATTTCGAAAGCTGTAAACTGTAAAAGTTTAAGCTTGGAAAAACCCAAAATATTCTTTTTTTCCAGGGTAAGGGTCTAAATTTAATTAACTTGTTTTTCCCCCTTTTCTTGATGATAATACTTTTTGTTAATTTCAATAAACCGTATAAAAAAATTGTTGTTACTCTTTTCTGTGGTCTTTGTGATGTTATTAATAAATTTGGGTTTTAGTTTGAAGGTGTAGGAAGAGAAATGGTACAAAACATTTTAGTTTTACAACCTCCAACTATTTGCTGTCAAAACGTTTATTTGTTATTCTTGTGGGAATCTTCAAGATTTCAAATAAAACATTTAAAATTAAATTTAAACCCAAATAATTATATTTTGAAAAAAACATCCAATTTTAAAATAAAGGTTTTTGTTTTGATTTTTAATTTTATTTATTTAAACGGGCCCTTTTTTTTTTAAAAGATTCAAAGACCCAAAATTTCAAGTTATCTCTTTTTTTTAAAAAGGGGCCGGGGTACTTCGATTCTATTTTTTTTTCCCTTTCCCATTAAACATTTAAAAAAACTTAAAGATTAAAATTATATTTTAAAAAATTTTGGGGGAAAAAAATGTATATTTTAGTTTCCCCGGAAATGGCCCCGCCTTTAAAGGGGGCCGGGGTTTTATTATAGGGGGAAAACAAAAAATAAAGGAAAATTTCTTTTCTTTTAAAAGGAAAAGAAAGTGTGTTTTTTTTGGGGTTTAAATGTTTGGGGATAAACGAGGTCTTAATAAAAAGCCGTTTATTAAAAAAAAAGGGAAAAATTTTTTAAAAAATGAGTTTTCTTTAATTGGGTTTAAATAAGTAAAAAATTTTTTAAAAATTAAAATTTCAATGTAAAAAAAAACTTTTTAAAAAAGGGGCCCTTTTAAAGGGAAAATATTTCGAGGGGGTTTTTGGAACGTCGCAAATTAAATTAAAAAAATGATCAAAAGTTTTTCCCCAAAAAGGGAAAATGGAAAAAAATGTTTAAAAAAAATATTTGGCTTTTTTCGATTTTTTTTCAGGGTAATTTTCTTTTTATCACAAAACATTTTGGGGATTTCAAATAGAACAACTCAAAATTAATTTTTTGGGGAAAATTTTAACTCGGAAATTTTTCAAACCTTTGGGTTTCCCAAAGACAATTTTTTTATTTATTGTAAAATTTTTCCCCTTTTTAGGGTTTTTTTGGGGTTTTTCAAATTTAAAAAAGGGGTTCCCTTTTCGGGCAAAGTAATCCTTTCCCACGTTTTTATGTCTTTTTTTAAATTGATATAAAGTTGTTAAAAAAAATTAAAGGGTTAAACAGTTGGATGGGGGTTTTAAAAAAATTTTAACGGGGGAAGGGTACTTAAGTTAAAAAATTTTATTTTGGGTTTAAATTTAAATGTTAAATGGGCAGAAAACTATTAAGGGGCCCAAATGAGCATAATCTAAGAAAACTAGTGTTCTTTTATAACAAAATGATTTTATTCATCAATCGCACGTAAAGGAAAAGGTTTTATCAGAAAACATCGATATCTCTTTCTTTTTCTTTTTTACTCTTCAATGCAACGTCAATTGTAAATGAAAATATGTCATGTTTATACGAGCTTAATTCTTACAATGAAATGTTCAGCTTCGATATTTTCATTCCATGGTTGTTAGGGTATGTTGAAGTGAACAGGAAACACACAAAATTTATAAACATATATTCTATACCCACATTGTTATTTCGTTTAAAGTTTAAGCCCATTTATTTTAAGGTATTATTAGTAAGAACTCTTTTATAGATTAAGGGAATACTTATAAACAATGGGAAACAAATGAAAAAAAATAGGAAAATATTTTTTTTTTACATTTTAAAACTTTTGGCATACGTACATGTATATAATTTTAAAGAATGAGACGTCGAGTCTTTTGCATACTATATATCTGCAATACATGAACTTTATACATATTACATTATAAAAGACGCATGCATGTAAGTTCATGTATAACGCATGACAAAGGTAAATAATATGTGTTTGTTTTTTCTAGTGTCTCGCATGCTTAATTTTGACACTTTGCAATGCAAAGTGTTTTTTTCCGTCTAACATTAAAAACCAATTTGTTTACGTAACTTTTGATTGTAAAAACTTGTTTCAAATGCATGGATTGTGTTCACAAAAATAATAATGTGCCCATTCTGCAAACATATCCAGTACTACATTAAGACTGGAATATACCTTTCATTTTACATATTACTTTTAATTGTTATTCTCTAGTAATTGTATACTATAATCACAGCACGATAAACAGAACTTTCGTCATGTTTATTTATAGCATGGAACAGTCCATTTTGAAGCTAAAAAGGTAAATGAAAGGTTGTACCTCCAGATTAATTAACCAATATATTGATATAGCTATAGGTAGTAGTAGTTGCCGTTATAGCTCAATCGGTAGAGCACTACAATCACAAAATGTTTTATGACACAGGACTGACACGCTCTTATAGGTACACATTTTTTATCGATGTTTGTGATTTTTTCTCAACATTTATGAATAGTAACTTGAATGTGATTATTTAAATTTGATTTATATATCTTTTGTTTTAGTTTTTTTTTGTATTCTGACATCTGTTCTCTACATAAGGAGCTTCCTGTTACTGCTGCATCGTCTATAGCGGATGTCTAGAGACTTCAGAACCTTACGAAGCTGAGTTTTCGAAATGCTAATATTCTTTGATGTACCGAGCTTCTAATTGATGTTACTCACGGTAGGAAGCAATTTTTTGAACTGTACATGGTATATCCAGAACGATTGATGGCACAGAGCTGGAAATCGTCAAACATCAATACATCTGTACGGGTTTTCTTGGGCAGCTATGTTCCTGCAGTGACACAACGTCTGACAGTGGAGATGCTGACTCTGCAGGCAACTGCAGTTCTGTCGTATGGCGCAGTAAGAGAAATCATCAACTCTCCCGTACCTTTCTCTCGCCAAAAAAATCAAAAACTGTTTTTATAATTTGTCGATGCTCAAAATTTTTAAACATGTTGTCTGAATAGTATTGAATCAGAGACAGTAACGAAACTTTTGTTCAGTTTTATACATGTATATATGAAATATTTTATGTACGAGATATTCGCGTTCTTTGCGTTGACTTGTATTCAGCTGCGTCATTTTGTCTTTGTGTTATCACAGTTATATATTCATATGTGTACATTGTCAAAATGATATTTATGTGTTTTACAGTGAATATGGAATAAAAAAAGAAAAAAAGTTCCACGAGGTTTCGAACCCACACGTAATTTCATTTGCAGAGGCGGCTCAACTTACAACGCTATAGAGTCAGCCGAAGATATATTGTCTTCAAATACTATCTGTATATCTTTAATGGAAATACTTTGGTTAATCACCAGTTAATTCACCTATGTTTATCTTTTCATGGACTGTGCTACTATTTTTAGACATGACGAAAGTTCTGTTTATCGTGCTCGGACTATAGTATGAGAACTTTACATGGTTAGAATGGGCAGAATGTCGAAAATAGCCTTGACTTTACTGATTGAAATGGTCTTCGAGTCGTTTACATTTTTGCTGATATCTTGCAATATCATTGATGCACATTGTTTTCTTTTATTACTTTCAATTGTTTTTTTTATTCAATCCAAAAGCATAAACGTTGTACAGTTTAAAATTTATCTTAATAGACCCGTTCATGGGGTAGGTCACCTCAAACATAGAAATATAAAAGGTCACTTAAAACGTTTTAAATAAGCTGCATGCGGCCAGATGAGGTGCCTACATATAACAAGAAAATCAAATTTCTGAAAAATGTACAATACCTGTACTAAGATTTTTAGAATTGTGAAAAAGATTCGAGATTCAAGTAATAATCTGCATATTCTGTACGATTAATGACCTACTAGTTTTCATTTGTTCACATAGATCTATTTAAAGGAACTCCACTGAGGTTCAACAGGCTTAAACAATAGAATTTGAAATTCCTTGTTTTTAACATCAACAGGTGCACTTATATTTGAAATCTAAACAATAGATAATATATAATTATACACGGTATTAAATGATAATCGATCTTTATGCGATGTTTGGCCAATTTGAGGGAAAAGAGTTGGAACGGTTTTCATTTTTTGGGCAAATTTGCAAAATAAAATTGATTATATATGGGAGTCTGCGAATGATCTGAAATTTCCTTCACGAATTATTGGTCCAGACATACTTCTAGTTTTACAAAAATCTTGATTTTTTTTCGGTCCTTTCACGTCAAAAAACCTCAGTGGAGGTTTACTTTTAAACGGATTTTCAAAATTGTCATGAAAATAGCAAACATTTGAAAGCATGTTGCTCCAAAGACTAAATCGGCTGAATTCATAACCATTCAATTCCTTGTACATGTATATAATTTTAAAGAATGAGACGTCGAGTCTTTTGCATACTATATATCTGCAATACATGAACTTTATACATATTACATTATAAAAGACGCATGCATGTAAGTTCATGTATAACGCATGACAAAGGTAAATAATATGTGTTTGTTTTTTCTAGTGTCTCGCATGCTTAATTTTGACACTTTGCAATGCAAAGTGTTTTTTTCCGTCTAACATTAAAAACCAACTTGTTTACGTAACTTTTGATTGTAAAAACTTGTTTCAAATGCATGGATTGTGTTCACAAAAATAATAATGTGCCCATTCTGCAAACATATCCAGTACTACATTAAGACTGGAATATACCTTTCATTTTACATATTACTTTTTATTGTTATTCTCTAGTAA
This sequence comes from Ruditapes philippinarum, assembly GCF_026571515.1. Lineage (NCBI taxonomy): Eukaryota > Metazoa > Mollusca > Bivalvia > Venerida > Veneridae > Ruditapes > Ruditapes philippinarum. The sequence goes on from NW_026857651.1 coordinate 229,769, forward strand.
TTGTATACTATAATCACAGCACGATAAACAGAACTTTCGTCATGTTTATTTATAGCATGGAACAGTCCATTTTGAAGCTAAAAAGGTAAATGAAAGGTTGTACCTCCAGATTAATTAACCAGTATATTGATATAGTTATAGGTAGTAGTAGTTGCCGTTATAGCTCAATCGGTAGAGCACTACAATCACAAAATGTTTTATGACACAGGACTGACACGCTCTTATAGGTACACATTTTTTATCGATGTTTGTGATTTTTTTCACAACATTTATGAATAGTTACGTGGATGTGATTATTTAAATTTGATTTATATATCTTTTGTTTTAGTTTTTTTTTGTATTCTGACATCTGTTCTCTACATAAGGAGCTTCCTGTTACTGTTGCATCGTCTATAGCGGAAGTCCAGAGACTTCAGAACCTTACGAAGCTGAGTTTTCGAAATGCTTATATTCTTTGATGTCTCGAGCTTCTTATTGATGTTACTCACGATAGGAAGCAATATTTTGAACTGTACATGGTATATCCAGAACGATTGATGGCACAGAGCTGGAAATCGTCAAAAATCAATACATCTGTACGGGTTTTCTTGGGCAGCTGTGTTCCTGCAGTGACACAACGTCTGACAGTGGAGATGCTGACTCTGTAAATCGGCTGAATTCATAACCATTCAATTCCTTGTATTTTTTTCAATCGATTAATCCGTTCACCATAAACCCACTTGGCTACATATTTCGCTGATACATTTTGATAATGAGTCGTTATGTTACAGATTATATCAACAACTCAATCGATTCATCCGGCAACACAAATCCCCCAAGGCTATTCATTCCTCTTTGATATTTTTGATATTGTTAGCTCCAATACAATACAATTTGATTCTCATTGACATACCTGTAGGGAGAGTATGTTAATTGCTATGCAAGTGTTAACGCAGAAATTAGCTTCACGGCCTAAAGGGCATGACCTCTAAAAATAATTGTTTGCATAAAAACAATTATTAGTACAATTTCACAATCATTTTAGACTGATAAAAAGATTGACCATACAAGTTTGCTTAAATATAACTATACTTTTCCTGATGCTTAGATTCAACAACTTTTTATGTGGTATATATCAGACGTAGACGTAATTAAATGTAAAATGAAATACTCTTATAACGAAGCATTACGATATCTCTGAAATAATATTGCAGTATAATTAACTTCAATGACATATCACATTTCAGATGAAATTATATAATTATATGGTGTTCCGTTTGGACAATCACGACTTTCATTTTACCCTTTCCCGGATCGCACGATTGTACGATGGTGAAAACGCGATGGTACGATGGCACTTTAACCAAAACATGATGGGTCGATGATAAAAATACAATGGTACGTTGATGAAAACGCCTCATCATACCATTCACCATACTGTCATTTTAATACGAATAGCCTCTCCCAACATACACGATAATGCATTCATATATTCTTGATAAAAGATGTACCATTGTGCATGACCACTGGGAGACGATGGCATGAAGATGAAAACGCGATTGCACGACCGGAACGCCTTTTCATCATCGGACCAACCGTACCATCGTGTTGTGATCATCGTATAATTGTACAATTACGTTTTTACCGTGCATCGCAGATAAGGATGAAATGAAAAGTCACAAACGGAACACAGTATGATTTAACTTTGTCCTTTGTGCAATCACACAAGGTAAAAGAAGAAGAAGGTTTCTTCTATTTAATCTTATACACTCATAAAACAATATCAGTTATTCATATTTACATTTTGTTATAACATAATTACATAGAGCAGATGTAAATTCACTGAAATATCAATACACTTAATGATTGCGTGTAACATAATAAGTTTAAATATAATCTAGAAAACATAGATTTGAATTAACATCACGATATACCCTCAAAAATATAATAATAACGAATCGTACAACTGTATTATTTTTTGTTTTGTATCTAAACCGTACCAATTATATTTATATATTCAATGGTGAATTATCCTTAGCTCTTTCAGAAATATGTTTCTCTCTTTGTGTTTCGAGAAAATTCATGGTTTAGAAATGTTAATAACTTATAAATATCAATCTATGCTGTATATATAATAAATGTTGTCTGATCCAGTAATATTATTTGTATCACTTATTGTACGTTATTGCATATGTTTATTAATTATAAATTGTACAAAATGTATTTAGATTTACCAATTCAAATGCCGAGAGTGGTTCAAATAAGTCCTTTTAGTAACATAAGCTAAAAGATGTATTTCATCAAATAATTCACAATTGCTATCACACATTGTTGTCGCAAGATGTGACGTATTATTCCTCCCTTGTCAGTGATGAAGTAAACATAATGTGTTAAATGCAGCGGCTGCTTCTTTATTGGGAATACATCACCAACACACCTCATTAACCTATTAAATTTTCAGTAATGAAGGAAAAGTGACAATAAAGGCTGAACAATGTTCTTATGAGAATCTATGCTATTGTTACCTGGCGACCAGTCATTAGCGTGTTTGCATAATGATGACTCAGAAAATATTGTCACAATAAACATATATAAGAGGATTGCCTGTTTTTAATTGAGAATGTTAAGCCTATTAGGAATATTTTGTTTCAGTTAACGAAATCATAATTTTTTTGTGTGTTTGCGATTAATATTACAGTAACAGTTACGGCAATTACTAATTAAATATTTAGATAAATAGGTCTAAACCTTAAATATTTAATTCTTGACGACATAAATCTTGATGTCTTATTTTCTCGGCAAAAATCAGCCACAAAAAGGGCCTATCGTTAGTGTTTTGTAAATACACAAAAAAAGCAATTATTTCTTATGTACACACAGTGCAATGGAAAACCCAATCTTCTTTTTAATTTTTGTTTTTGAAATTTCATTAAAATAATGATGATAATCTCACATCCGGTATCATTATATTTATGAAATGCTCAAACTAATGATTATAAAGTTGACATTTTTATTTTGTTCATAAAAAATGCCACCCTTGCGACGTTTAATCTGATTTTTCTGTTCTATTTGTAATTCATTAGAAAATGGTAATCACAAATCTGTTTTGAATTTTTTGAAAGTATTTTGTATTTGTTTTGATAATAAGAGAGGTTCATATCTCAACAAAAATGTGACAATTTATGTCTGAGTTATATCTGAATCTTTACAAATATTATATCTACTGAAAGTATAATTAGACTGGCTCTTAAATAGGCTAATTTATAACATCTTAAATGCTATTTACAGTTTCATTATGCTCATCTAAGGGAATTTAGTGAGTGACCAGTTGAAGGTCAAAATAAGTTTACAATCTGCCAAATTTCTACTCATATCCATCAGAATGTAACATGTAACTTTCAATTTATAAGAAACACAGTGTTCCGTTTTTTTTTATATTTTAGGCAGATCTTTATTATATAGTTTACATTTTCCAATATCAATTGTTGTTGTTCAGTTAAAGATAAAGACTTTAGGCTTATAATCGAAACGATGGCTGTTGCATTTCATAATTGCTATAAAATTCTGTCTATTTGACACTAATTGGCCACTATTTATCTTTTTTTTGATATAGTAAATGTCATTTAAATCTTCATTACGTTATGGTATCTACAGAAGTACACTGTATACGATAGCCTAATGGTCATAAATTATCATAAATAACTTTTTTGTTTCTTTTTGTCAAGAAATAGGACATAATTTACGGACAGTTAATCATTGATGTATGTCTCAATAAAGGAAGCCTTTTTGATGAAATAAAGAACAATCAGATCTTTAATTGCTGTTTAGTTACAGTTTACATAGTTACATGATTTAAACTACAACTAATATATCGATGTTACATCCCATTGTAAAAATGCAGTGTTTTTTAATAAAACAATTTTATTATTAGAAACAGTATTAATTAAAAAAAATTAAATGCTTGGATAATGTAAATAACAATATTTCAGCAAAAGTGTTTCTACAATCAAATTTTGTCTTACAAAACTCAAGTTCAGGAAAATGATAAATTTGGTATGCAATCTTTAATCGTATTTTGAAACAAGTTTTGATATGAAAAGAAAATAATTGATGGGGTTTTTGTTCTTTACAATTACAATGTATAAAATTTAATCATAAAAGAGGAAGTGGATTAAGAACAGTGTAATGCATAAAGCTTTGCTTCTAGACAACTTATAATGTATACTACTATTGATCAAGATGCTAAATTCTGCTTAAATCGGTGCTAGGGGCGCACACCGATGTTTTTAATTACCAGTTCTGTTTTTAATTACTAGTTATATCCGTGAACTTGGTAAATTAAACCGAGTCTGCAAAATTTCCAAGTTTGCCGTTTTGAACGTTCTTTAGTGACTTTTACTTTTGACTGTTGTACTCTAATAACCTTCTAGAGCACAATATACAAATGTATTTGCCCTGATCACATACAATGTTGGTAATGAGTTTAGTTTCCGTATTCAAAAATATCCAAATATAATCTCGTTTCATGTTGCCAACATATCATTATATATGCTGTGTGTAAATCAGACTTTAATCAAGTTACCTTCAAAATTGCTGTAAAAAGGCTAAGTATGCATTTTCCTATCAGACAAACGCTCTGGTACGATAAAAGTTGAATGGTCATTTATATGTAAACTGTTTCATTTCACATGACATATGTTTTATGTATATAGATGATATTTGTGTAGTTAAGGGGGTAATCACTTTCTACAGCTCCATACAGATTGCCTATTTTGACTAAAATATGAATGTACAAAGATCACATAAAACAATCGGAGGGAAAACAAAAAGGTTTACTGGTTTAAAATGAGTTTGGTAAAAGTACTTGTAACAGCCTCATTTCGCCAATCTTATATCTACTTATATGTGTAATAAAATTTCAGCCTGTTGTTTTGTCCTGCTTTGCTTTCCATGTATTCTGTAACCACTTTCAAAATTAAACCAACGGGTAAAATGTAATTACATCATATTATCATTTCAAATACATTTATTCCTTTCTGAAGAAGTTATTTTATGTGACTTTGGACAAAGGTTAATAAACAGTGTAAGCAAAATTATAATAATAATAAATTGTCAGACTGTTGACAGTGTATAACATGTTATATATCAGATGATTCCACTAACTGTTAATTAAACAAATTTATATAAAAGTTTATCAGTATATCATATAAGATGACCAAATTAACAACAGCACTTACTTAGCTTATCAAACAGGAGTTACAAGCAAGCCTACTGACATTTTTGGTGATTTCAATTTAATAAATAGATGTACAAGATACATTGATATCAATTCACATTCTAATGAACTAGAGCAATATAATATCACCCTTATAAAATAAGACTTATTCAAAAATTAACGGGAAAGAAAGCACGCACGAAATCTCATACACACTTACACATTCACACTAATTTGTTTGCCATTTTGGTGAGAAATGATGTTCAACCTTTTTAGGGTTAACATTAATGTTGCCCGTTGCGTGCGGTGCATTCGTGAATGTTTATTATAATTCTACAATCATATCAGTTGCACAAAATCTTTATAATACCATTATTTCACATTACCTTAAGCACTTTATATCAATTTGAATTACGTATTCCTAGTACGACATCTCTGCATAAAAAATAAGGTGAAGTAAATTGTAAACCGCGTGGTATTTGGCATGAAGCACACAAAGTATCAATTGAACTTTAGATATGAACATGTATACATTTTGTACCAAATAAAAGTATGTGTCCGAAGTCACAAATGTTTAACGTTATGAACACAATATAATTTGTCAATAATTTTCAAACATTTTTAACTGCTTCATCTGCTTTCTACAAAATTATACACAAAAATATCGTCGTTTGCATAAAATTGATATATCGTGAAAATAAATCGCTTTACGTGCCACAACAGACAAGTAATGTATTCATGTCGAAAGGAAAATGAAATTAGATAAACACAATTCATGTAAGTTTGATGAAAAATCTCTCTGTAATATAATATGCGACTGTTTTTACTTATCCATGAGTAAAACAGTTGATATTCTAAATATATCTGTCTGCCTTTATTGTCACATACACTTTCTATGGCTGGTAATAGGCACTGTCAGAAGACAAACATATGCTTTTGACCGATATGCATGCGCATATAGACCTTATTATGTTGTAAAAATAATTACTTACTTAGATGATATAGCAAAATATAAGAAGGTCACGTATTCAAACTTATTAGGTTAGTGTTTAATGATAGAGCTTCACAGATATATAAGCATTGCTTCAAAGTCAAATTTTGCAAACAAATAATATGATATGTATTGCATTTAATTGCTTATTTCGTTGACAATATACATCATAATCAAAATATTTTTGGTCTCATTTCTGTTCATGACATAACGTAGAAAACAGACACATTTGTTATGAATCATTAGCTAAGGTCAAGTTATAAGAATTGCGCCAAGTAAGTAATATGTAATGGTAGTTGCATTTTTATTTCTATATCATTGAGCAAGTAAACGAGAATCTCAAAGATTACGGGAACACGTTATCTGTTTTATTGCCAGACAAATGACATTCGTTGCGTGGTTGACTTCATTACCTTTCATTATTTTTGGTGTGTTTGATGTTATTCAAATAGGGGGGAACAACATATAAATAACTGCAAATGGACGTTATCAGTCATACACAATACTTGTTTTGACCATTTTTCTTGAATCAATTTGCGGGAAAAATGTGAAAGTGTTCAATTTAAATTTGCGAAAAACTGTAAAAGACTTTTTCTTTTTGTAATTACATTACATTTAACAAGTGTGTCAATATTTTCAATATTATCATAATATATACCCTACATAATGTCAGTGTAAAGAAAAGTCATATTTGATAAGTCTTATTTGATGGTATAAATATAGCCGTTTGTGTTTTGGTAAAATGTCGTGAAAAAAGCAATATATAAATGTATATAAAATATCTTGAACACCTTTGATGATAGGAGATTGTGTGCTTTCATTTCTGTCATTATCAAACTTTACATATGTGTGTCCTATTTAAATCCAAATACAAGTGGTTATTACTTTTGTAATGAAAGAAAGTGTCTGTACAAGTTTCGAAAAGGAATTTGAAGCCAGAAGTCTCCAGTTGAAGATATATCTTTGAAATATTTTTGAAAGAAGAATAAGGGCCTGCGTTTGTTTGTTTGTCTTATGTCCTTGAAAACCTTGTAATATGATTTCTGTTTACAATATGTGTTGAAACATTTGAAACTTTAGATGGAAATTAAATGGGCATACTGTTATTCGTTATGAAGTAAAATGAAATCAGGATAACTAACTTGATTTCCTGTTTTTTTAGAATACTAAACGTTCAGTTTTTCCTTATTATTTCACAATAAGCCTTTTGACTGTACTCTGGTAATTTTTGTTTGACTGTCAAAGCTTACTGAAACTTTTACTGCGTTAAACTAAAATTGACCTAAAAAAGAAAACATATAATTTCAATGGATTTCAGATCTGTTGTATATGACAAAAGCTTAATTTTATAATTATATCCTTTTCCTTACAAATACATGGTACATGTAAAATAGACGTTTCATAGAGGTTAAGCACATCTTAAAATATGTTTTATGATAAAACTACAAGAGGGTTATTTTAGAACTCAAAATACTAAATTATTTCCATAAGTCTATTCCAACACAAAAACTATGTGAACAATATATTTGATATAGAAACACAATAAACTTAGTTTCGCCCTTTTATTGTTATTGAAATCTTAGCCGATAGAGCTATTTTAGTCATTTATACACGTAAGAAGGGAATGGGTAAATTTCATTTTGTAGTTTTTCATATTAAATTTAGGAATAATTTTGAAACAAGTTTCGTAATCGGGACAATATTCAACAAAGTACCATACAGTTCAATGTCAAATATCATTTAGAAATATTATATTTATTATTTTAATATGTTTGTATCAATAAAAATTATGTGACGATAACGCCCATTTAACAAACCGTACTATATTTAAGCCTAATAAGTGATAACACAACAGGTTAGAAATTGTCTGTCTTAACAGTTTCTGTTTAAGGAATTTTCGGAATTGTTTATTTAATAGATTGTTCTGTTATAAATATAATTATCTTTTTGTTATTTATTGACAAATGTAAAATTATCTCGGGATAGATATGCCGAAGGTAAATACTTTACAAATGCTCTGAATATTAAACTGTCAGCTGTCAGTAAGCAAGATATATTTTCACGCTGCATTTAAATGTGCTTACAGGAATATAACATGTTCTATTTCATAAAGGTTTAAAAAACAAACACATACGGAATTGGTTTCAAATGAATTTTAAAAAATGAATACGAGCGCACAATTATCTATTTTGATTTCTGACTTTATAAAAAAGTATTTGTCAGATCCGTAATACATACCAACCGATGTTGCTACTGCAGACATCAAGTAGTTTAATTATTATATAATAATCAAATAAACCTGATTTCTTTAGTACAGAAAAGACACTACTGTTTGCAAATTCGTATTTAATGAAAAAAACTATCTTATTCAATCCTACAGATACGGCTACTTAAATATATTAAGCATTGTTTTTATTGATCTTTAATAAAAAGCTTCGTAAAATACACTTGACTTGGATGTTACAAGTATGGTTCCTCATTTCAATGGAAAAAACTGCAAATGCAAAATGAAAACAGCAAAATACATCTATAAATAAGAAACAATAGATATATAAATAAATAAAAAATAAATAAATGTTATTTGATTTTTTTCTCATTTTCACACAAATGTTTAAATACAGTGTTGATTTTTTATTTGGCCAGACTGTCAAAGCTACTTATATATGTGCTTGGTATTCTGGCCATCTTGTTTAAACTACATTTGACATTAAAAAAGTAAAGTAATCATCTTAACAGATCTTAACAGTAGACATAAAATATTTAAAAGAAAAACAAGTTAATTATATGAATTCCTTCCCATTAAATGAAGTTTGATAGAAATCTAGTTTAGACTTGCCAAGGAAGAACAAACATTGACATTAGCCTCATGCTATCTAATGTGTGTTACGATCAATTTATGTATCTGACCTTTTCTAATTTCTTACCGCAGATATGATATGAAAAGCAATCATGAAGTGACATAATATTCATTTTAATTATCGTGGTCAGTTTGCACTTATTTTGAAATATATTTCGAGCTAAAATATAAAAAAGACTGGCAGCTGTAAAAAGTTGCCCCGTACTTCACTTCAGTGTTGTTATATTTTTCTGGTCCTTCGGGATCATTGATGCCAGCACTATTAAGTGTTGAGAATTGAGTACCGCTCAAGCCGGTGCTAGGGGGCATGAGGGATGTTGCACTTAATCATTATCCCTCATGTACAGTCTCAACCAAACCGAGTCTGCAATTCTCTTGTAATTTTGTTGTGATTAATGCTTCCGAGGGATCACTTTGTTTCCTGATTTTCCCCCACTCTCCCTGTCAACTGAACGCTACAGATACACTCATATATATATTATTCATAGATTCAAGGCACGTTTGATATTGATTACTTTTAAAATTTAGAGTTCAAAATTTACAAAAAATGGCAAAGACTCATGTTCGTTTATCTTAACATTTACCAATTCAAATTTACCATTTACTCTTAGATGGACAGAATGGCACTTAAATTAGCTAAACTATTTTTCTTTACATAAAATGTATAAATGTTCAGCAAAACTTAATATACATTTTATTTTGTTTTCTTGCTGATGAAAATCTTAATTCTAGGTTATAGGTATTATGGTAATGTATTTCATCAACAAAATTTTATAAAATAAATCTAAAGATTTATTGATCAATTTAGAACAACAATTCCGTTAAGAAACGCTTGAGTCTCATTGTTTATTCTCCGGTAGTTTAAAAATTAATTTAATGCATTCCAAGTGCATTCAATCGATTTAACTCAGATAAATTTTAACACGTTTATTTGACAATAATATTTTATTTTATGCTTTTCAGTGGATTACTTATTTATCCGTGAAAATTATATTTGATAATTTCACAGTGAAAATTATCAAAATATAATTTCACACTTTTCAATGACGAAACTACTTTTTTAAGATTTTCCATATGTGGTACCTCAATTTTATTTTGGCTGACAATTCTGACAATGTCAGGCTGTTTAAAGAAAAAGCAAAGCTGAAATTGATAAATAACTTAAATGTCAAAAGTAATAAATAGAAGAAAACTTACTTCTATTCATTCAAATTCCAATCACCAAATTTCGTCTCTATTTTTTTTTTCATTTTTACAGTCTGAAAAATACATTCATTCCACATGCAAAGCTGCTCTTGATGAAATTTGGGCATATTAAAGTATCCTGCGAGCAATAACTGCCGTATGCTTTATGAAAAATTGAAAAGCAATGACAGCCATCAGCTCGAAGAATAAGTAAACAACCCAGCGTTCCTGAGCCAGCTTTCAAATTTTCCATTTTCCTAGTTCCTTTTTGAATGTTTTCACATCTGTAAACACTTATTTTTTGTCTGTTACAATCCTCAAATAAGTTTTCTTTCTTTTAAAAAGGTATATGACTAACAAATCCAAATGATATTTCTCTGAATCAAACACATTTATTTTCCTCCCGTGAAATACACAACTTTAAAAATGGCTGCCGCATACATTCAACAAAGTCAGGTCTAATATAAAGTCGCAGTAAGTAACAGAAAGATGGATGGATGGTTGGACTTTTTCTCCTACAAGAATTGTTTGTTTTTATTATTAAAACAAGCTATCGTTCATATTTTTTTAATAAAATGAATAATATCACCGTCATTTACGGTTGATTATCGAACTTATTTTTTGGCTCTAGACTTCTTGTATTTAATGAGAAATTCCGACTAAATGGGCTCTCAAAGGGGAAAAACGAATTTTAATATTAACGTTTATAGTATTGAAATTTCGTTTTAACTTGCTTTAAAGCATACAATAAAAAGAAAATTTGTTTGTTTGTTGTGTAAGATGTAATTTATTTCATCTCATGAACTTTAAAAACAGTATTCTCACTCGTTGGTACGCCCACTCGATGAAATTAAATTTCATCTAACATGTCTTACACACAAACAAACAAATATCCTCTATATCATGGCTAAAATTCATGCATGAAACACTAAACATTTGACATTCTTTTTAAATGAAAATGTCTTCAGGTCAAATCTTAGATAAATGGAACAGATATCTAGATTATGTATGTAAATGGATGTAAAAGTTATAATTATAAGAATTTACAAGGGCTTATCAAATTAAGATTTGAGATATACGAGGGTTCTCTAACTTGTTTAAAAAGTTACAGGACGGCAACTCTAAGTATCCTCCATTGTGTGCTAGGTGACTATAACCAGGCTACAATTTTTAAGATGAACCTAAAAAGAAAACGATTGCATCCTCGTGCCAGTCTCCGAATAAAAAAAATATTTTCTTGTGTCACGTTTAACACTTATTTTCGTGTGTCACGTTTAACACTATGACCACTGTAGTTTAAAACGTGATTATTTAGTCATTTTATATCTGAATGACGTCAAATTTAGTCATAATGACACTTAAATTCTCTAATCAACAAAAAGTTTTAGTGGCATAAATGGAAAAATAAACAACAAATTATGAATAAACTTGCAGTACCTCTTAGCTTCAATTGTTTTTTGATGCGATGCGCCGGATGCGTGTTACAGGGCACAATTATCAAAATTGCCGTTCATATAGTAATATTCTAAACGCAAGGCCCAAAACTCTAAGTCCTATAACATTATAAACAACTCTTGTATACTTGATGATTTTCTTGTGAGTCGAATAATATAACAACATAACTTTCACACAAACCAAGCTACAATATCAAATCTGCTCATGGTTGAACTGGATTTTAACTCTCGATAGGATATTAATATATTCAAATTCTGAATAATACAGTGAATGTCGACTATTTGAAAAATAAGATCAACGAATCTGGAAACAAGTAAATGTCTTTTGATATGTATCCTACTTTGAGCTTAAAGTCTAATAACCTTGAGATTGCCTTACAAAACTATAAAATCTATAACATATATAACAGGATAAGTATACATTTAGCACAAGTAACCTTTTCCTCACCCAGTACTATATGATCTTGCCGTCCTGAAAGAAGCCAAAGAAAAAAATTCTAAACAGTGACTAGTCCTTGTTGACAGCTAATAGAAACATATAGCTGATATTTTAGATTAAATAAGGAAAACATTTTGTAGTCTGTCTTTAAGATGCAAACATATATATTTTGCCTGCCGGAGTGTTCCGCAAATATCATATGCAATTGGTTACAAATAAATTTGCCTTTTGTACGGTAATGATGTGTCGTTTATAGTTTAATAGTCAAGGAAGTGGTTTTCTTATTGACGGCTCGGTATATATATAGCATGATACCCACGGTTGCTGGGTCATATGGGGGTTGCGTTCATTGAACGCCGCCTTTCCTTGTTGATCTTGTTTATCATATTTTAGGCATTGGTGCATTACAAAGAGTTATTTTTTTTACTTAATATTTGTTGAATTCATGTATAAAAAAATCTGGATTTACATTGAGAAAGCATGTTTTATCTAAGAATTTCTTAGTACATCGGTTATTCCTATAACCTATAAGTTAAACTTGTGTTTCTTCAGTTATCATTGTCAGTAACGTTGAGCAATTGTTTGTATACTAGTGTCCCCAGTTATGTTTATGTTGAAACATTTGTACTATGTTATTCTTCTCCATGATTCTTGCTAAGAAATGTTTAGTTCAGCATTTTAAGTGATCATCGTAAACTTGAAATTAAATCTCCCTATAGACTTACAGAATATGTGTTGTCCATATATTGTCTAAGAAATTGAAAGTCATAATGTAATTGTCGCCTAGGCTTGTCTCAATTTATAACGTGATGTAATGATTTAAAATATTTCATCTGCAGGAAAATTAGCTATACTGGATTTTAAACTAGTTAAACAAAACGTAAGGAAAATAAGGCCCTCTACCGAATCCCCAAATGACTTTATATCACGCAATTATTTATGTCTGAGGTATAAAAGGTATTACAGAGAAAATAAGAATCCCCAAAGAAATTGCAACAAGGCAAATTAAAAAATGTGGCAGGCTGGGTTTGATTGAACTGTTCATTACACATTTATAGTTGCTGTCATGTCAACTCCCCCCCCCCCCCCCCAAAAAAAAAAAACAACAACAAAAAACAACAAATAAATAAATAATCACTAGAGTCCCTTTCAGTTATTAAGATCTCTAAAACACCGATATAATAGTTGTAGTTTTAATCATAGATGTACTCAACAACCAAACAACGAGTAATGACCTGATTGTACTTTATATCTTCATACAGGGCTTCCTTTAGTAAGACATACATCAATGGTTTACTGATCGATAATTATGTCTTATTTCTTAAAATAGTTATGGCCCTATAAGTCATCGCACGTCGTGTATTTGTGTAGATACTATGGCGTAATGAAGATTTAAATGATATTAAATTTGCCAGTAGCCAATTAGTATCAACTAGACAGAGATATATAGTAACAATGACACGAAACAGCCATCGTATAAGACTAATACCGTTAGTCTTTAAAATGTCGGAATTAATTGAATATCATCTTAAATTACAAAAAAAAAATCAATATTATGTTTATGAGGTAAGCAAATGTGATTTGAAGATTGATATTTGTTTGCGTTTTACAACAGAATATATCTTTTCGACTCACGTTCCATAATCAATGCAATTGAATACAATTTGTTAAAAGAGTACAAATTAAACATTATGGGACTTTTATGTAGGTTTTATTATTTTCTAGATGTAAAGGCACAATTGTGCGACTTTTATTGAATTATGTTTACATTTAAATACACTGGCAAAGTCAAAATCTAGTCAATTCAATCTTTAGTTTTTCCGGTATAACTCACCTTTTTGTTTTGATATATATCTTAATTATTGCATTGCATACACAAAAAAAAATACTTGGAAAAAATCAAAATAGCTGCTGTTTTATGGTTGCAATTTATATCATATCCTTAGAAAACAAAACCTGATTCTGAAACTATTATCATTTAAAATATGAAAAACAAATCTGAAAACAACTGATAATAGCAGCTGTTAACGTATTTACAAAAAACAACTAACTAAAAGCCTTTCGGCTGAATGTTAACATTAACATAAGACATCTGCCGTCTTGACAAAAAAACCTATTTAAGGTTGACCCCAATTTACCTATTAGTAATTCATCATTGCCGCTACTGCTATAGTAATCCCAAACACAAATAATGTGATTTCATTGACTAAAACAAAGTATTACTGAGGCTAAACATTCTCTTACTTTATATGAAATTAAATGTTGGTCGTACTTATACATACGTTTATGATAAGAATATTTTCTGGTCCATCGTTAATCAAACTCGCCTTATGACGGGTCGCTAGGTAACAATAGCTTAGATTCACGTAAGAAACATTTTTCAGCCGTTATTGTCATTTTGCATTCATTACTGAAAATTTAAAACGTTAATGATGTGTGCTGGTGATTTGTTTCCTAATAACGGAAATATCAGGGAAATATCCGTCCGCTATATGTTTACTTCATCCCAAACGAGACAGCAATCTGTGATAGCGATTTGATATAAGTTAATAATAACTTAACTTATCAGTTTTGAAAACGCTAAAAGAACATATCTGAACCAATCTATGCATTTGCTTTGGTAAATCTATCGTTATGCTCTGTTATAAGAGTATTTTATTTTACATTTTATTACGGCTACGTCTGAAATATGTCATGTAAAATGATGTCGTATTTTAACATCAGGAAAAGTATATAGTTGTGTTTAAGCAATATTGTATGGAACAAAACAATTTATTACAACATGACTCTTCAGCGTCGAAAAAGTTATGATTAAGCAAACTTGTTTGGGATAAATTTAATTATCACAAACATGCAAATGTGTATTTGCGTCTTAAAAGTTTAACACAGATGTGCTGTATCTCTTTATATATAATATTTAAAACGTGAACTGTATTTTATTGCGTCTGTGCGTGTACGTTCGGGTGTGTGTGCGCGTGTTTATTTTATTTATTTATTTAATTTGATATTTTTATTTATCTATTCATTTATTTATCACTACATTTTATGTGTGTTTGTTTGTTTGTTGTCCTAATAGGAAAAACACAAAATTGAACACAAGTAGAATGTTCATGTTTAATTCTTTCTGCTGGAGATAATAACTTCGGTCCAAAGTCATTAAAGACACTTATATTGTATTTGTATATCATGTGTCAATCTGAACTGAAAACGAAAATTTAAGTTCAAATGTTTTGTTGATGTTTTGGACATTGTCATTAGGGACTGAATCTGATATGTGAGCACTTGCATTGAAATTAAGCGTACATTCCTACGGCCATGCCCATGAGTATTAAATTGTTTCATTTTGAAACAAACAATATGTCACTGCAATTTTCGTTTTACATTTCAACTGAGTCTAAACGTTTTGTTTTACATTGTTGTGATAAATGTTATCGAGGGATCACCCTTATTTCAGATTTTCTTTTTTTCATTACTCCAAGACCTTTTGCTACCAGAAGTCGAAATCAAGCAGCGAATATATAAGAAGTGTGAGTAATTGTATAGTAATAAATGTACGACTTATTTGGGGTTGATATTACGTCGGTCATTCTTGATAAATTAGTCTTGTTTCGTATCAAAATAAAACCTAACCAGCCTGTGAATAATTACTACAATTTAGGTGCCGCTCCTGCATGAAAGCAATAATGCCATGCACTTTAAGCTCAATATATTTTATTTGTATATCGTCTTTTGATCTCATTTCCAATATCCGTCGGATTGATTAATTTATGATTGATTAACAATGTTTTATTAATGCACGATTTGAAATTATGGTGCTTAGAGCAATCGATGTTCATTTTTTCAAAATAATCGTTTGTCATCAAAAGTATATATTGACACTTTGTTAAAATTTCAGTGAGGACAAAAGTTAGATACACATTAATTGAAGGCGAAACTACAATTGCGTTAATGATTAATGTTTGTTATTAAATGGTAATAAAAAAACATCAGTATTAACTATACTTCTGTTAGGGTATTTATAATTATTATATTTATTTAAAATAATATTCATAGACATTTTTGTACAAAGACAGACACTCAAAAATTGAATTTAAGAACTAGTGTAAATGTCGTTTTAGACAAAACCACAAACAATTTATATGCCCACGAAATAAATTGAATTCACATTATCTAGTGAAAAAGCAACACCAACATTAGATTATAGTCATTGTGTTCTGAGAAAAGAACAAGTTTGGTGACAATCTGATTATTATTTACTATTCAAACTGAATTAGATTGAGTTTCTTCTTTAATTTAATTGTATATTAATTATGGTTCGTTCATTTGAGACAAATTATTTGATACAATTTTCCCCTTCAAGTTTATTATTATTCATTCTGAACAAAACCGAAAACATGTGAAAGAGTTTTGTATGTTTCTAAAACATTTTAGTAAATGGTATCACAGTATTTTACTGTAATCTTTATTAGTTCATCTATTCATTAGTACATACAATAAACATAATGCCTCCCAATTATTAAGAAGAAATGAAACTATTTAAATGTACCAAATTGAAATATATTATAGATAATAAACTATTATTTTGAATTGTTCAATTATATTTAATAACATCTTATAAATAATTTTTATCAGAAATTATTTCAAAAACCTCTACATCTTTTAAAGTTGCTACTTATGATTTGTAAGTCACCACATAAATTGCATTACTTGAATCAACAAATAATTGAAGAAAACTTTGTATAAATCAACATCTTTTTCGGACGTTCTGGATGATCGTTCTTTTTGAAAGATTCCTGTAATTTAGAAATAATTCATTGCTCACTAGAGCACTTAAAACGTGAAAATACGAAACAGACAAAAGAGAAATACATGTATGATAATTAATAAAATCGAAAATCGATAGTTAGTGCGACTTCATGTCTGTTTTTAGTTGAGCTGGTTAAACGATGCAGTATTTTAATTTTTGTTAAACGGATTGAGCAAATGATCTGATATTTTGAACAAATGTCATTGGTACAAACCTGTATCAAATGGTATTTAGATCTGTAATCTATATTGTTAAGTGCGGTCATGTAATGGTATATTATGTTGTTTTTTTTGTTTGTTTTATTGGGGGATGTTGATGTTTTGTAACCGTAGTAATTCCTTCTTTTTTATTTTGTTATGATTCTTTTCTTTCTTAAGAATTTTTTTTCTTTTACTAGTATTATTACTATTACATGTATATGTATTTAAATATTTGTCAGAATCATTCAAAGGCGAAGATTTACGGTATAGACATACTTTCATGTATTACTGAATAAAAAAGTAATAAAGATATATTAAATTCCTTACCTTTATCTTATTCCCTCTGTGTGTACGAATAAATATCTTAGTGTATATGCGAATTGTTGGGGAACCATTTTACAAAAATTGCATCTTAATGCACTTAAATAAGTCAAAATGTAGTAACTTGTAGTATTGTTAAGAAATTTAGTTGAAATCATTCAGTATTTTAATTATTACGTAAGTAAAATATAGAAATGATTTTTCAATGATTCAGCGTGTAGTATGTAAGTCAGCTATTTTTCAATTTTACATTTTTTTGGTGTCCAAATATGTTTTACGTGGCAAGCAGACATGACTTTCAATTCAATTTATTTACAAAAATGCACCAGTCCCACAATAGCGGGAAGAATCAGCAGTATACATACATAAACATATACAAATACATAATTGAAAACGGCTATATTACATTCTTAGGATAATAGTAATATGTAGTTACAATTTGGTGAGAAGAAAAATATATTAAGTTAACATATTTAGAATGATTAATAGATCAAATAGAATGTTTACACCTTTCACAATAACCTGAACAAAGCGAAACGACAGCATATCGAAAAAAACGAACGATGTCCAGGTTATATACAGGTTCTAACAAATTAACATTCATTTCAGTATCAATTGTGTATAATATAACAAAAAGTTTCATATCTTAATCTTAGATTTGCATGTATCAGAAAAAAATAAAATGTGCGCAACGTACTTATAGCATAAAGATCGTTATTTAATATTAATTTTAATAGTGTGAAATTATATATAAGTAAATATAGCCGAGAATTCATATTATTTTAAATGTCGAAACAGAACTGTTGTTAATATCTTAAGATATTCTACATTTCAAATTTCAACGAAGGTGATTACATGTGGCATAATTTCAACATTTTTATGAAAGAGAGAGACTTATATTATGTACGTATAACAAAGACACAAATTTTCTTTTAAATAATTCAAATGTCAAAAAATAAATATATTAATATGCTTTACGGATTAAAGTAGATATAAAAGCAGAAAAGGTAATTCACGGTTTAATGCGGCTGTACAAGGAATTTATGACGAAATAACTTATTTCAACTAGTCAACCCTTTTGTTTACTCTGCAATATATGTATATTCATTTTGAAGACATAGTACGAAATCTTTATAACGTTTTACTCCCTTAAGAATATTTGATTAGCTTATTCCTGATGCGATATAGTTCAGCAGTTAAGTTTACATACCGATTTAGAATGAGCTTCTAAAATTCTAGTTTGTGGTAATATGTACTTAAATAGACATATTGAAACAGCTAACATATAAATGATCCTATCATTATTCAACTGTTATCGTACAAATATGCACACTTAGCTTTTTACAGCTTAATAATTGATTAAAGTCTCATTTACACTGGGCATATAGAATAGTGGGGCAAAATTTAACTATTAACCTGAACAGAATGTATTTTTGGATATGTTTGCATATCAATTAACTCTTCATCAAAATCTTTTGACTTCAAATGCAAATTTAGAGTGAGCATCGGAGTATTAGAGTAAGGTGGATCTTTAGAAGACTTGATTACAATTTAAACTCCATTTTTGTGTACTGCATTGCTGTCTCCTCATTTTTTCTATATTTATAGTTGATAACGAGTAGTGTGTCTGAAACTTAAATTTCGTACATGACGCATAGAATATTTGTATAGCACAAGGATGGTCAGTTTAGATAATATGTGTTTAAAGCAAATATATTGTCTTCTAGAAAATTATTAGAGTGTTTCAGTCATGCAGAACGTAGAACAGCAAAAATACAAATCACCTAAGGACGTCCAAGACGGAAGTATTAGACGTATTTCAAAATTTCACCATTATCATGAGTAATGTTGAATTCTGCTTACGCCGGTGCTAGAGGGCGTGGTCGGTAACTTGAACTTTCCATTACCGTCTATGAACACGCTTAATTAAATCGCGAATGCAACATTTTCAATTTTGTTTTTTTTTGTGTGTGTTCTTTTTATTTCTCTCTCTTTTTTTCTTTTTTTGCGTTCTAACCAATTGATATAGCACCGATAGAACACACTTGTAGTTGTATTTTAAAACATGTAACTATGTAAACTACATCGAAACAGCAATTAATGATCTGATTGTGCTTTATTTCTTCCTTAGGTTTTCATTTTTGAGGCATATATCAATGATCGATCGTTAATTATGTCCTATTACTTGACAAAAAAGGAAAACTGAGCAAGCTTTTTGTGACCTTTAGGTGATCGTACATAGTGTACTTATGTAGATACCATGGCGTAATGAAGATTTAAATGACATTTACGCTGTCAAAAATATATTATAGCAGCCAATTAGTGTCAACTAGACAGAGGTTTATAGCAATTATGAAAGGTTACAGCAATCGCTTTGATGATAAGCCCATTACTTTTAATTATAAAATTTAATTGAACATCATGTCCAATAACAATAAAATTATTCAATATCATGTTGATATGATGAATAATAGAAGGTAAGCCCGTTTTTTTTAAAATAGATATAAGAAAGCATAATCTTGTCTGCTTTGCAACAGAATATGATATTTTTTCGACTAACGTTCCATATCTAATGCATTTGAATACATTTTTTAAAAAAGAATACAACTTTAATATTGCCGGTCTTTATTTATTTTACTTTATTTAGTTTTATTATGCAATAACATATTTTTTATATTCTGAAAAAAAGAGAAAACACTTACACAATTGTAACAAAAACATGAAATCGATCACACAAAAACAAGCCGTAAATATATACATATATTTGTTATAATATAATAAATGAAGTTTACATTTATAAGTTAGAGAAACGCCGGTTGAACTTTCTAGATGATATGCTTATAACATTTAAGATTAAATAAACTGGAACAAAATAGAGCCAGTCTAATCAAGCTTTAAGTAGATATAGTAAAATTAGCATTTGAAAAGATTCCAATATAACTCAGACATTAATTGTCACTTTTGGTTTGTGATATAAACCTTTATCACATACAAGTGCCGTTTTGCAACACTGTTAAAATGGTATTGCACGGCCGTGCATATTATTGACATGAAGTCATTTGCGTTATACAATTTGAAAACTTGGTGTAAGCAATCTTGCACTTTAAATAGTTTTTATTTCGGGTATGTGATAAATAGAATCTTACATTCGTGTATGTTCATTACCGAATTTATTGAACTCGTTGAATAGAATATTTTGCCCTCATAAAATAATTGTATTCACCTAGTTCAATAAATTCAGTATTAAACCTACACTCACTAAATATCTTCTATCTATTATTTTCATAAATTAAAAATACTTGCAAATAAATCGAAATAGCTTTGTTTTATGCTTAGTAATACCATTTTCACAAAGTGATATTACAAACCGAACAGCGAAATCAGAATCAACATCGCAAGGGTAGCTTTCTCTTGAATATATATTCGGTTTGAAGGATATGACCATAAAAATGTTATTTTAGCTTTGTTTCTTTCTTGAAGAAAACTGAAATGGGTTTTCCTTTGCATGTGTGTGCATAACAGATAATAACTGTTGTTAATTTATTTAAACAACACAAACAAAATACCTTTCTTGTGGCTAAAATTTGCCGTAAAATAAGATATATACCTTCTGAAACATTTTTTATCGCTTACCTTTGTTTACTTCTCTTTATTTCTGAGGCTAAACATCCTCTTACTGTATTTGAAAATAAATATAGGTCATCCTGTTATATATGTTTAAGTTGAGAATATTTTCTGGTCTTTTTCCCACAATAGCATTTAAACTTGCATTTTGAGTTATGACGTTTCGTATATGTCATGTTATAATACTCAGAAAAAAATGCCTTTTCAAAGGTCACATTTGTAAGGACCATCTAAACGACGCCGATCGTCTTTCATGTTGTCTTTCTTTAAATGAGCTATAAATTTGACTATAAAAAGATAGTTATGCAGTGTACGAAAAAAATAGTATAGATTGTTACATAAATGAGTAAATAAACAAATTTAATGAAAAATATTAAACTCAAACCTTTTTAATAGAATGCACATTTTAAACATTTTTAAGGGAGAATACTTTATCACAGGATTTGAATCTTATTTTGTATTTTAATTATCTTTTTATTGTTATTTTTTGTTCGCCATTGTTATCCATGTAATCCAATTTTGAACTTGATCTGCTTCGAAGAAAGTGTAGGCAGAATCAGTAACACATAAAAATGTACGCAGTATCTCGATTTTTTGAGAGTGTACGCAGTATCATTATGTCTACTTCCTGTAAAATGTTCGTTTTAAGACATTTTTTGTACAAAGGAAAAATAACAAAGATTGAAAATATATTCATGAAACAGGTTGTACAATAAAATAACTTCCAGCTTAGTCAAACTTTCAGTTTAATCGACAATTTCTCAATTTCTGTAATATTTCAGCGCCGGGTGTACGCAGTATCAAGAATCAAAATCGCATTCAACGCGAAAAACTGACAAGAAAGGGAAGACTTGTGAATACTAAAACTAGAAGTAAGGACATCTTCTTGCAAAAGAAATTAAACTCAAATGTATTCTGTACATGACTCGGTTTTGTTAACAATACCGGTTGAAAAAGCACATGGTATGACCCCCTTGTGTAAACTAGCAGTCATTTATGACAAGGATAATTCACCATTGAATATATACTTAGATATTATTGAAACGGTTTAGATACAAAACAAAAAAGATGGCACTTGTACGATTCGTTATTATTTTATTATTTTTGAGAGTATTTAAACCTATGCTTTAACTCGTAGATTATGTTTGAAATAAGTAGGGGTACTTTTAAACCGATTTAAAGATTTAATATAAGAAACTTTCGTATTTGACCGTGTGTAATAAACCTAAGATTACGTTCCGTTTAGACAATCGTGACTCTTTATTTTATCATTATCCTGAATGCACGATGGTACAGTGTGAAAACGCAATGCTACGATGAAAGCAACGCGATGGTACGACGGCGAAATTGCTTAGGTCCGATGCTTAAAAGGCGTTACGATCGTGCCATCGCGTTTTCGTCTTCGTTTCATCGTCTTCTAGGATTCATGAACAATCGTACATCTTTTATCAACAGTAGATGAATGCATTACCATGTATGTTTGTAGAGGCTATTCGTATCGAGATTGTCCAAACGGAACACCATATAATTATATAATTTCATCTAGAATGTGATTCGGCGTCATTGAAGTTAATTATACTGCAATATTATTTCAGAGCTATGGAAATGCTTCGTTAAAAGAGTATTTTATTTCACATTTTATTACGTCTTCGTCTGAGATATGCCAAGTAAAAAGATGTCTTATCTTAGCGTCAGGAAAAGTTTATAGTTGTATTTAGGCAAACTTGGGATTAAATGAAATTATTACATGAAACAGTGAATTTAAGTTTTACTCGGATTAATCGAGTGAAATAATACTAGGAATGGTAATGAGTTAAGTAAACGACATGCCTCAAGATTCATGCTAGTTGCATGACAATTTTGGAAATTCGTTTAAATATTAAATATATCGATGTTAACAAGTGTAAATCGGTCATTAATCGTACAGAACATGCAAATTATTACTTGAATCTCGAACCTTTTTCAAGATACTAAAATTCTTAGTACAGGTATTGTACATTTTTCTGAAATTTGACTTTCTTGTATATGTAGGCTCCTCATCATAAGGCATGTAGCTAATGCGAAACGTTTTAAGTGATCTTTTATAGTATGTTTTATAGAATTATGCTTGAGTTCACAGGCACGAGTATCGGACCTGGGAAGAAAAAATATGACCAGATTGATACAAAAACCTGTGTTCACTAAAAGTGTCCAAACCCCCCCCCCCAAAAAAAAAAATGTAAATAATGACCCCCTTTAAAAATATACTATAAGTTAAGAGAAGGCCGGAAACTCCAGATTCGAGCCTACGAGCAAGGGATTCATTTCCCGGGCCGTTGTGAAATCAATTGGCCAGAGAATTAAATAAAACTTTTATCACTATTTCACGTTTATATTAAGCTTCAAAATGAGACCAACCCCAAGTCTCTAGCCCTTCCCGTTCATGAAATATCTATCAGGAAACGAGCGAATTCGTGCTAAAAATCCTTGGTAGACAGAATTGCGGCACAACAATTCGGTACATAAACATAGACTAATACATGTATGTCAGCTGAGTACGGGTAAAAACACTTGAATTTACTAAATAATATTACTAAATACATTAAGTTGGACCACTCACAATTGTCAGGAGCATCTAATACACACGAGATTCGAGTTTCAAACATTTACACGGTCTTTCAATCGCTTTCTACGCCATTAGGCATCCTTGTGTGAAACGTTGCGGTTTTCGTTGCTATTGGCCAATCAGAAGACTCGTTACAAAATATCGAACAGCTGATTGACAATGGCGTAGAAAGGAATGTAAAGACCGTGAAAAGGTTTGAAATTCGAATTTTGCGTGTATCAGATGCTACTGACGGTTGTGGGTGGTCCAACTTAATGTATTTAGTAATATCATTTAGTAAATTCAAGTGATTTTGACCCGTACTCGGCTGACATACATGTATTAGTCTATGTTTACGTACCGAATTGTTGTGCCGCAATTCTGTCTACCAAGGATTTTTAGCACGAATTCGCTTGTTTCCTGATAGATATTTCATGAACGGAAAGGGCTAGAGACTTGGGGTTGGTCTCATTTTGAAGCTTAATATAAACGTGAAATAGTGATTAAAGTTTTATTTAATTCTCTGGCCAAATGTTTTCACAACGGCCCGGGAAATGAATCCCTTGCTCGTAGGCTCGAATCTTGAGTTTCCGGCCTTCTCTTAACTTATAGTATATTTTAAAAGGGGGTCATTGTTTAATTTTTTGGGGTTTTTTTTTGACACTTTTAAGATGAACACAGGTTTTTTTATCAATCTGGTCATATTTTTTCTTCCCAGGTCCGATACTCGTGCCTGTGCTTGAGTTGACTTACCGCATGTACGGATCCTATTAAGATAAAACTCCACAACGTTTGTGACTTTGGATTGGATAAAGAATACAACAGAAAATAATAAAAGAAAACAATGAGCATCAATGATATTGAAAGAAATCAGCAAAAATATATGCAATCGCAATGTACGACTAGAAGTCCATTTCAGGTCGTAAAGTCAAGGCTATATTCGACATTCTGCACATTCGTACCATACATAGTACTCATACTAGTATACAATTACAAGAGTATAATTATTAAAAGATATATGTAAAATAGAAGGTATATCCCAGTCCTAATGTAGTACCGGATATGTTTGCAGAATAGGCTATTTAATATTTTGGACAATACCAGTCCTGACAATGCAATAGTAGTGTTTAATATGGGCATATGCTATTCAAAACACTCGTATTATAATATTTACCTAATTTTGGTTATTACGGTTTGTTAAGAAAAATTTGCTTCTTTAAGAGAAAACTTTTTTTTTTCGAAATTCTCATTAAAACGCTTTATAACTTAAAGATGTTTTAAAGTAGACAATGAAAAATGCTTAACTGTTTTGGTAATAAATTACTTTTGTATCAAAAGGAAGACTACGGCTTTATGGATTCTAAATCTTTTACAATAATCCATATTATCACAGATAAGTGTTTAGTCTTTAGTTTTGTTCTTTAACAGTGTAATGTTTTCAGAGAAAGAAGTGTAAAGAATACTTTAAAAAATAAAACTTGTTAAAGAAAAGAAAAGTAATCATGAAATTGTCAGCAAAGCTATTTTTCACAGCGCAAAGGTTTTGATCTAATATGATTTTTCTTCTTTCTCCTCTAAGCCTTAATTCCTACCATATTGCTTTAACGTATACACATTTTAAACTGAAACAGATTCAAGATAGTTCTTAAAGACATTGAAGCAATATCGCTCAATCCTTTTTATCTAAATAATTTCTTTGGAGTTTGTGAAAACCCAATCCTTAGATGAGGCATTATTTGCACGTTCAAAGCGGGTTAATACTGTTTAACTGTATATCGTTGAATATTATTATACAACAAGCAGTTAGTGAATAATTTTTGCCCAAGTTTGCACTATTTACATCTGATAAACATTAAATAAATAAAAGCATAGTAATTTGTACCGCTAGTTTTCAGTATCTGCATAATGACAACGTTTGAAAAATAGGAATATAAAATGATATGGATAGCTCTTTTTTAATTCCATATTTAAGAACGAATACTGTGTATTTGAGGCGGAACTTTAACTAATATGGATATATATTTTATAACAACAGAGAGCATTAAATCATAAGGAAAAGTATAATAAGATTCATATATTAGATTATTCTTTAATTCCTTATTTTAATAATGTCTATCAATGGAAATAAAACCTGCAAGTTAATGATTAACTTGATTTTCTTGGGATTTTTATAATTAACTAGTACATTAAATGGTTCATATAGTTTGCCCACTCGATGTACCGACCTTTGTGTCACCTCTTGATTTACATTAGGTTCTCACTTTGTGCCTTTACGTCGCCATATGGGTATGGATTTCGTCGGAGTTCCTTTTCATGAAAGTCGATATTCCTTTGCGGCTTCAACACAGTATTTAACATTTATATTTTTTTTGAATATAAATGATTTCTTTCAAATATGAAGAATTTTTGTGAGATCACTGTACAATTTGGAAGAAAATCGTTTTATATAAAAGAATCAAGAATGCATATTAAAACAGTTTGAATGAATATCATTCGTCTAAAAAAGTTTTTTCTCGATACATATAGGGGTTTACGTATAGCACAAATGAGTATTAACAATATTTTGTGCCAGTTATAAGGTCGGAGGCAGAAACGTTTCCCGGCAAACTGGTTGATTACATTAATCAGTATTGAGTCATTAATTTCAATTTTCTGTTAATTAGTGAATTATTAATTTATCATAAATGAGGTTTAACTTTCCATTTATTTACTATATTATCGTTTTAATTAATTAATTTAGTTTTGTTTTGCCGAATCAGTTAATTGTGTTACACTGTATAGCACATATTTTAGGATGTTCCTTTTCATAAAAAAATATTTTCAATTGCAGACATATTATGTATTGTTGTGAAATTATTATATGATGTTCATATGCTGTTTTACAATAAATACAAATTAATAAATACTAAGCAATGAAATTTTAAATCTATCAGTACCAATTCATTTCAAGATTTTTCAGTATGTCAAACGTTCAATCTAAAGTATTTTAACCACTTTTGTTAGGTATAAAATGCAGAATATCTATTCATTATAAATCTATCATACAACGTCGTCGTATAAGCTTAAATTTGATATATTACATATATCACAGTGCATGGTTACAATTTATGAATAATGTACACCAACATTTATGCTGCGAAACTAAAACGATCCTTAATTCCTTGAATGTAGTTGTTAAAGTCGGTGACGGCGTGGTTAAGGTCACTGACGTCTTGCCCCTCAACGCTGTGGGTTCAAATAGGAACATTGAATTCTTTCATGTGAGCTAGCTAACGGAAAGTCGGTGGTTCTTATCAGGTGCCCAGTCGGCATTTGAAACCTTCCGCCGCCAGCAAAGCTGTAAAGTACCAAAATACAAGTCTTTTCCGGTCATTCTGGATAATTGATTCCAGCATGTAAATGTTAAAGATTGAATACTGCTTCCGAGGGATCACTCCTTTTCCAGATTGTTCATTGTTGGCAGGTCGTATAGATAAGAGTACTTTTATTTTGCTTCATTAAATTGGTTGAAATTGGTTCGAAAGAAATTTATTAACTTACACACCAAGCAGTTAAAGAAAGGCAAATCGATGATAAATGTCGTATATATTCCTTTGATTTCCGGAGAAGAAAGTAATAACGGATCTTATACATGATTCTTCCATCTGTAGCCAATCAAGGTATAAAGTATAGCTTTAAGTAGGAAGTGCAAATTAGTACACGGTTATGGCAAACACAAATAAATAAAATGTTTTAAAGGGTCTTTTTTATAAAAATTACTTTTTTCAATCTATTGATGTACAGATTATTGAAAGTGATCAAAATAACACACAGCACAGAGTCAGTAGACCAAATGTTTAACATCTTTAATACTAGTTACACATTTTTAACATTAAATATCATAATTTAATTGTTTTGTACAGAATAATGATTGTCACGTTTAAAATGAAACGAAATATTTGCCAAAACCAAAGTATGAAATCGATTTTTTTTTATAATATTTAATTGGTACTTCTAAATAATTTATCACCGATTTGTAACAATATTTAAATTAAACATATCTTTTTGGACTTTGTGAATGACTAGGAAGTTTATAAATCGTGATCAAATTAATAGTTTAAAAGGGATAATAAATTTGAAGAATATTTTATTTACTTTTTGTCATGATTTTTATGCACTTGACATATATAATTAGTTTCAAAATCATAAATGTCTTTACATTAGATTATAAACTTTTCTTATCATTTTGATATTTTCCTAAAACATTATCAAAAACATTTTTATAGTGTATCCCTAGGCAGAGGTCTATATTGATCTCGTAACTAACATAAACAATTGTTTCAGGCATCAGGGAATAACTACTTAGTTCTGTAGTGAAATAGAGAAAAACAGAATCCCTAACGAAAGTCCAACACAACAAAATTGAAAATGTTGCAGGCTCGGTTTGATTGAGCCTGTTAATGGACGGTAAGTCGTGTTTCTGTGTAATATATATATTCATTGACGACGACACCATCTGCTTAAATATATTGAATCTTTATATAATAATGATGATGAGTAAATAAAGATGTTCTGATAACGTTAAACACTTCTATAAATTTATGCTAAAGTATATTTAAATTGATGGGAACTTATGTAGATGTGTTGATCGTATATGTTATTATTGGTGCCGTGTCATCAGTTCTTAAGGAGTGGTAAAACTACGTGTGTGCCTTACAGTAGCAAAACATATTTTCTGCATGCATTTCAATTAAAGACTTTCTACGTATACATTTCTTACATATATTAATGAAAAAAACTTTTAAATTAAGAAAATTTGCTTCTGTATACAACTGAAGTAGTTTGGTAAAGAGACATCGAACATTTTTTTTTGCAAAATTGAATAAACTTATTGCCTTGTCAATTTTTAATAATTAAAGAATTCTTTAAAAAAAAGAAGTATGGGGTGTTTATGCCTAACTAAATGAAATAAGAAACTTGTAAATACCTAAATAGACATATACGAGTATATTTTCTCAGCATATTCAAAATCAAAGCTAGTTTAAAAACGAAGCTACAAATGTTTACATGTTATTCAAAGCTATCAAAAGTGTAGTATGACTTGTTCTATTATTTGTAAACAGTTAATGTTTTCAAATATAATGCGTCAATGGAAGCATAATTAATCTTAAAATAATACATTTGTTTGCTCGTTTGACATTTGCTCACATGAACGGTTACAAAAGCTTGACATTACCCTATTTTATAGCATGTTACTTTTGCACAACACTAAACTTTCATTGTTTTATTGCATCATTCAAACTAGATTAATACTATCTATAGTTTTGATGTAATATATACACCTGACAAGGGGTATTTGGGCTTTGTTGTTTTGTATAAATAACGTATGTACTGAATATAACTCCATCATTTTTTAAATGCTATGGATTCAAATATATTTTCAGAGTTTGATTGTGTCTTGCGAATAATCTTGTTTGTTTTTTTTTGTTTTCCAAACTCAATTTTCAAATCTTGACTGTTCAACAGCAGGTTCCTAATAGTGAGAAAAAAAACACAATAATTGTTGTCTAGTGGTCAATACACGTGTTAGTTTAATTGGCCTTTCTATGCCATGTCTTTTTCATACCACCAAACCCTTCTGGATTGCTTGTTTGTGCCTCTTTAGGTGCTTTGTGTTTCGGAATATTGTGATGACTTAGTGTCAGGAAATGCACCCTCGTGTGTTGATTTTATATATGTGTGTTGACCTTCAGTCACATATTTAAAGTTGTATATTTTTAAAGAAAATGGGGTATCGACATATAATGTTATGTTTTATTATTGCATTTATTTTATTAGGTTTATGTATTATATATCTGTAAATCAACATAAGCATGCGCTATTGTACAATAATTATATTAGTTTGTTGTAAATTAAGCATTGTGTTCATATTAAAATTAAAAAGATGTGTAATTTAATGACAAGAAATTGTTTGTTTATGAATATATGTTTTTAACGACGTATAAATATGTCAAAGAAATAACTTAGATATAGTCTCACAGTACTGCAGTACGAAGAAGTCACATTTGTAGCAGGAGGGACGATTGTAGTATAGGTTGTTATATGTGTAGAAGTTGAGCGTAGTAATTTCCCAGAATGCTTTAATCTATGCTGGCTCCACTTCCGTTTAAGTAATTGTAATAAATATAAATACTTAATAACTTTAGCGGAATGTTCACATTTCATAAAAGAATATAACATATTTAACCAACATGTGTATAAAAATTAAAAACACAATATAAGGCTTTGTGATAATTGTATATTTACTGTTTCATGGTAGGGTGTTTTTTTTATTTTAGAAATTTGTAGCCAGAAATTTCATATTCTAAGTCCTTTCATTTTCACACATTGTTTAAGCACATATAAAAATATTTCATTGAAGGTTCAAAAGTGGCAGTTTGGTTAGAGTTTATCTGTTACAGATATGTATCTCTTTTGCAAGTATGATATTGCTTCTGAAATGCTCTGACAAATTCTAGTGAATCAAGTTAAAATTTAAGTCATACTGTTATATCTAGAGGTTTAAAAAAACGTTTATGTCGACGTATTCAAGACTGACTTGTTATACGTTATCGACCTTGCAATAACTATTCACATCGTAACCGATGCATTATGCCCTTTAAGTAAAATATTCAACGCAGCATGCAAGCTTATACAAAAATGACAATTCATATTTCGAGAGACGCTTTATTCATTTTATGAGTATTTACATACTGAGGACTTCTCAGATGGCTTATTTTATATCTTTGCATAAATAGATTGCTTGTTTATGGCCTTTGTACGAGTATACTCATAAAAAATGTATTTATGTTTATGTGATGGCTTAATGAAGATTTAAATGACATTTTCATTATAAAAAAATATAAAGTTGCAAATAAATAAAGGCCAATTAGCCTCCACTTGACACAAACATGGCACATGTGAAATTTACGAGGCATATGTTTTAGAATAGATTCGTTGAATTGGTCCTTAAGACACCAAAAGTAATAGAATATAATCTATATTGAGAATCAATATCTTAAATCATCAACAGACAAATGGTAAATGAAAAATAATTTAAGAAAATCAGAGATACCCGGCATCAAGTTATACCAGCTCAAAATATGACATATTAAATGATAAATATAGGTTATGTGCTTTTTGTAAAGTAGTAAGAAGTGTGTAGTTGTATCGCGTTTTAAGCACACCAAATTCATACACATAAAACCATAAAGGATGCAAACAATACACTGCATATTACCTATTTTAGTTTTTTTGTTAAGCAGGGTATCTTGTCTTTTTAAAAACAATATATATCGAATTACTTGCTTAATGTTTCTCCATTTAATGCAATTGTGATATACAGAAAAACTAACTGTCGAAACATACATTGAATACTAAATACTTAATTTTCTACTTGTCTGATTAAAAGTTGGAAAGGCATACAGAGTGGAAAGTATACATACTGTAAAGAAAGAAAATCACTTACCTCACTATTACAAAAACAGTACATCAATGACACAAAAGCACCCTAAAAAAGCATCAATATCAGTTTGATATATCTTAAGTTTTAACGAAAGGATCGGTTTAAGACTACAGTCAACTATCGTTATCTCGACATCGCTTTACCCGATATTTCGTTATCTCGATGAAATTTTGAAAGTCCCGATTTTCTTCTTTCTTTATCTATATTTGAAATATTTGTTTATCTCGATATTTTTATTTCGATGTTTTCAGTATTTCGAAGTAAAATTTCAGCCCCACGCTATTATCCTTTCTTTATCTGAGTTTATCAGCAATCTCCGATTTGATATAACAAAAAAGACATGTTTGATAATTATCACTCTGTAAATCATGTGTTAATAGCTGTAAACATCATTATTTTAAACTACAAATTTGTAAAATATATGAATACCTGTAAAGAAATCAAAAGTGCTATTGCTATGTGGTAAACATTTTCTAACGACGAACCAGTTTCTGGTCTTACAGGAAACAAAAGGTACTGTAGACCTAATAGTGGAATCAATATTAGTTTCGCTCAGTAGCTTTTCTGAAAACAAGGTAATGGAAATTTGTATCGTTTGTAAGATGTGAAATGTAACATACTGATTATAAATTTTGAAGAAAATGGCAAGAAAAATATATAAACTTTCTTGTTAATTTGGAAAATCATCACATGCATCCTTGATATAAAAACGCAATACCAATTAGAAATATTGTAATTAAAACCTTTGGAAGTCAATAGTTCATACATAATTTTTCATATTTCTTTCTTCCTTTGTATTAAAAGAATGCGACAATCTGAGATAAAATATATGCAAAACAATAAAATGCCTAATCATATACATAATTTACATAATTTGTAACATGTTTAAACTAATTAATTAAGCATGCGATAGTTGTGTCAAATATTATTTCAAACAGGTCATTTTAATCAAATTTACCTCTTTTGATTGTCATCTGGCTTTTGACGAAACTTTGTAACAAGTAGTCGAACTATGTTAGCAAGGAAAATAACATTGATCTGAAATTATTAACATATTTTAAAATTTGAGACAAAAACCTATAATTATCCAATAATTAACTTTATGTTTCTAAATTAATTGAACGCAATAAAGATAACTACGCACTTAAATTGTCAAATTCAAAAACATTATTATATGTTTTTATTTAACTTTTACTCAAAAATACAATGTCACTGGATTTTTTGATAACATAATCAAATTCAGCAAAACTGGGAAATAAACATAACTCTGAGATGTTCGCATCAATTATTCACTGTCTAATTAAAAGAATTAATAATTTAATCATCGGATGATAAGGTACTTACAGATAAAGAAAGAACAATAGGTCCATACATAATCCACTGTAAATTGCTTTCACTCACCCAGCGTCTGTCAATACATCCACATTATGGACAGATATAACAGTATTATACATTACTAGTACTTGTTATTTATAATAGATTTTTAATAGATATTGACCAAAATAAATAGGATTGTCAACTCATTTATCACCATTATTAATTTCCCAGATCATCTTGAAAATTTCGTTTTTAGACGTTTCTCGTTAAAGAAGAAGCATGGAAACCAAATTTTTGGAGCTACAAATATCATAACGAATACATTTTATTTCATAATATATAGATTGTAATAGATTGTAAGGTTGTTAAAATGTAATGTTGCTGCAGCAAACAATTTTGCTTTTTATAAAGTGAATTGCTGTAACATATATACCATATGATACATTCGATCACCAGAAAACCATGCTGTTACAGTAATACCACATGTTTTGTAGGAGCAACGAATTTTGAACAGGTTGTGTAATATTTAGGGAATATGTAGTTTGACGTGGGTTTAATGTTATACAACTCCAGTTCATGAAATAATGCACGAAGGGGCATCTGATGCCTTACTCAAACAGTAAATCTGAAAAGTCATCGCGATACATTTAAGTGCCAATTCGACTGAAAATCCAAATGGTAACTCCAGTCAAATACAATTATGATATACGAAAATGCAGCAAAATACATGTATAATCAGAATATAAAGAATGTGCAATAGTACCAAATGTTGTAATTCATGTCCCATGCTTAAATGTTGTTCTGGCATTACGATATTGGTTTGCCTTTATAATGGCACAACGCTGTTGCGGTGTAACATAAGTGCTATGTTTCAACAATACTCATTCGTCTGCATGTTAAACACTAGCGTCTTGAAGTAGTGCCAGGTCAGGGTACGTTCACAATAAAACAACATTGCAGCAGTTATATCAGATTTAGAATTTGTTTACCATGGAGTCAACCAATTTTAGCGAATGATCACTACAGCTTTTAGAAAAAATGTAGGTGCAATAACAACCGATTTCCTGGTAGCTTAAAGATCCTGTATGTTGTGATCAAAATGGTTAACCACACTACGAAAAATTGTATATATGTACATAATTATGCAAATAAAACAATTCTCAAACATTGAAGAATATGTAAAATATATGTTCTGCAAATATTTGTGCATATTAAACTTAATCATTAAAATATATGCATTCATTTCTTATTGTAAAATTTGACTTAAACTGTAAAGAAAACAATTGTTATTACCTTATTATTATTATTACATATAATGTTAAATTCGGTAATATCTTTATAAATAATACTCTTTAGAACCTACAATATTGATAAATCTTTATTTGAGCATCATATCTATGATTTAAAACCAGAATAATATTACAGTAATAGTTACAGGATCTTTAAACCATCTACAAATGTGTAAGTACTGGATGGAAACAAAGACATACTATTGAAGATCTAATCAATGTTATTGCTAAAAAAAAAATTTTTCTACCGTTTGAAAAGTAGTAATCCTATAACCCTTTTAAATTTTATCGTAAACAGACTTATCCAATCTGATTAAAATCAGCTCTAAATAACGCTCCGCCTTTAGATCTGACCGTGACCAGATACGAAATCAATTATGGCGAGCCAATCATCGGCGAGCTTTCATACTTTTGAAAGCGATGCGGTTTCTAATTTTAACCCTGGGAAAACCAATATTGAATAGGTAATTTCACGATTTCGAGAACAAACATGGCGTTAACCATATAGCCGACCAGTAAACTGGCAAAACTAGCATGCCCTTTAAAAATTTACCCTATTATTTCAAGTTGATTTGTTAAAAAAAAAGACATTTTTTAAACAAAAATCAACAATTTGTTTAACTTCCATGGATAACGGTATTTTAATACTTCTCCTAATGCCTGTGTAATAAACCTTTGATTACATGGCTAAAAATAGCTTTCTCGGTAAATCCAAATAATAAAGAAGGCGTAACACATACGGCCGTCTTCAGATCTACATAAAAGAAATAAGTAGATCTGAAATTTAGTTAGACTGCAGACTTATCCTTTAAATCTAAACAAAATCATTCAAAATATGTGTTAATTGAAGACCATGTCAGACGGCTGCTGGGTAGAATTGATTGCCGCTATAACCTGTTATTACCAGTCGATTTCGCACATAAAAAAGGCATGACGTTAAAGCGAAAAAAATGCAATGTGTATAACATGGCGATGCAGAATTTAAATTAAAAATCCCATATGCTTGATTTTTATCCTGGTATGGGAGTTTCTACTTTATTATGAAATGTATAAATTATGTGAATGAAATGTTCATGTTACACACGATTTGAGGTGTCAGCTTCATGGCTTCCAATTTGACGAAAGTAATAAAGGTATAAAGTGATTATGTGATATAATGGATTAAGATTTTGTCGATTTTATTTATTTATTCACTGTATGATCATGACGTTTAACAAAATAACAAATTATTAAATTGCCAGTTTCCAACAAACCGTTTAAGGTAAAAATAAAAAAAATCTACATTTAGTTTTTAAAACCAAAATACCTTATATATTCTAATTCCTAAAGATAATGTGATAACCTATTTGTAAACCTAAAACGCGCTGTGAATTTTAAAGTCATTGTTCATTTTTGGCGTTAAACCAAATTGATAAACACATTATAAGATTCATGAAAAAGGCTTAAATCGGAAGGTATGCTTCTTTAATATTATTCATCGTCCGCACCCGTCCGACTACTCCTCTCCTCCTAATACCATGGTGTCTTCTCCAGCTTCTTCATAGTCTTTTCTCCAATTAACTTTCACTTTGTTAGATGATATCCAGTTTTTGTCTATGCCTGAAATATTCATAATGACTGTCATAATTTTGTTGTAAAAATTAAATGAAATTGTTTTATTAAATCTATAAACGTTAATATTATATTTTTTCCCATTATGATATGATCGATTCACATTTGAGGCATGACGTGTACATTAACAGAATAAAATGTTCCATTAACAAAATATGCTGATATTTTAAGTCAGGGTGTTTCTCGGTTAAGCAATAAATCCATCCATTTGCGCTTTTGGCTAATATACAAGTATATATTTTTATCTATACGAGTATTTTCGAATTATTCTTTATCAATAACCAAAATGATTAATCTGTACAGATAGCAGATGTATATATGTATAACACACGTAACAATGGTCATGTGTAAAATGTAATACGCGAAATAACAAAACTGTTTCTGAACACGGTAAAATATTCTATTTGAAGTACCAAGATGCGGTTAACAGACAAAATATAAACATTTTTGCTACAAGCGAATGCTGAATGATTTCATAATTGCAAATTATTTTAGAGCCAATCTTTGAATTGAAAACTGCAAACTGGAGGAAATGTATCCAGGATAATTAAACACTCACTGCCATCTGTTTTGTATTTCAACAACTTTTTTTAATGGCGTTTCGTCGAGGAGAAGTCACACGGCAGGTCATGCCAAATCATTCAAAGTACTAGGGATTGATTGGTTGACCTGTCATTAAAAACTCTAAAGGTTGTAACTAACACGTGTGGTTTTCAATGTAACATACATGGATTGATTGTTTTGTTCTGTCTTCCAGCACAAAGATCAACCATAGATTCAGCTTGACAAGTCGCTGCTAATGGAGATACAGATACAATAAGACGTTCAGGCCTATATTGGTTTGCCCCGGGGGCCTGCATAAATAAACTGAACGAAAGAAAAATATTTCAGAAAGGCAGTTTGGTAATCATACCTATCTGATCATGAAAATAGAAGCTTTATTTTATAATATACTTGTTTTTGTCAGGAATATCATTATGAAGATGGCGCAGACTATCACCGTTAATATCAAATTTACTCTCCAAGTCATGCTCTAAAATAATTGAAACAATAAAGACTTTAAGAACATTTTTAACATACCATTATTATAACATATTTATATAGTTTATAAGATTTTATTATCTTTCGAAACATATATTAGAATTAGCAAGAGAAGTATTTAAAGGTTTACAAGAATTTATAAAAATGACACATATGCCCCCCCCCCCTGACCTTAAATCGGTAATAAGAAATAAGAAAAGGAAAATTTCAGATAAACTTATTATGCGATGGTTTGTCTTTATGAATTAAGAAATCAAAAGTACACAATTATATTTTAAATATAGTAGATGTACAGCAATTTTAAAAATCATCGTCAATTGTACAATATTATTGATTATCATACCTAGTACCTAGTACTTTGATTCCTTTGTACATACATTTATTTAACTGCATCTCTGTGCTTTGATTTTATCAGGCTTAAAGTGAATAACTCATTTGTAAATAAGTATTAAAAGGGTTTTTTCTGTGACTTTGTATGTTTATTTCGCCAAATTTTTAAATTATCAAAAAACCATTTTTTTTTGAAAAAAGTAGCTGCCCAAAGCCCCCAGTGATACTATGATAATTTTTTTCCCCAATATTTTTTAAAATTTTTATTTTTTAATTTAAAATTTTAAAAAATTTTTTAAAAAATTATCACATTTACTTTGGAGTATTTTATGAACAAAAAAACCCAAACCCAATGATTTAAAATGTTTTTGCCCATTTTTTATCTATTGATAAAACCCAAATTTGGGAATTTCAAATGTTTGCAGCAAAAAAAATAAATGTTTTTTCCCTAGCCTAAAGTAAATTTTTTTGGGGGTTTGGACTTTTTAATTTGAAAACGGCTTTTTTAAAATTTTAATTTTAAATTTTTAAAGTTTATATTTCAAAAAAAGTTTGAAGTTAACTGAAAAATTTCTTTACTTACTGACAGCTAAATTTATGAAATTATATTCGATTAATGAAATGAATATTTTTATTCTTATTAATTCTTTAGATTATGATAAGCCTTTGGAACTTTTATTAAGATATGGACTATAACCTATGTTATAACTAATTGTTGTTATAAAAACGTATTGCTGAAACTGTTTTTGCAACTTTTAAAATTTAAGTCATATTTAAATTCTATAGTTTCAATAAAAACACCTTCTAAAATCACGGGGGAGGAAGTGTTACACGAAGGATGGAGTTCTTATGATAACTTGTTTGGAGTTCTTATGATAACTGTCACGGAGTTCCTGGAAAACGTTACAGATTTCTGTGGAAAACTTTTCTATTTTCTTGGAGAAATCACGTGAAAAATGGTCATTTTTACCTTTAATTGGGGAGTTTGAGGTGCTAAATTAAACTTGGATAATTAAGCCTGCCCTACATATTGTATAATGTTTCAGAAAAACCTTTTATTCCATTTTTCATCGCTTTTTTATGAAAAAATTTAGTAGTTTTGTGTAAAATTTCCTAATTACTTGCATTACATGTAATTTGTTTCGGCAGACCGATAGCATAATTACTTTGTGTTTTCTAGAACTGCCAGGAATAATGTATACATGAAGAAATCATGCTTAAATATTAAATTCAAAGCGTATTTTTATCCCGTAAGTAAATGCTCTACATCAAGTATGTTTTCAGTCATTCCAATGAAATGGAAAAAAACAACAATCAAACAAACCCAAAAACCCAAACAAACACAAAAAAAAAACACAAGAAACGGAGGTAAGAAAAATATCTCCTGAACTGAAATACATTCTAAACCACCGTTATATAACCAAATGTGTGTGCAAATGATACGCGTACTATGCTTCATAATGATTTACACACTTATTGCCTAATAAAATACGCTTAAAATGGGCCGTAATTTAGCACAAGAAACACACTGGCAGTAACAAAAGTTATCATAAGAACTCCAGGACATATTTTGAGTTATCACAAGAACTCCATGACATTTGAAAAATCGGGTATAAATTTATTAGCCTGGGCTTTATGTCTGCAACTCTGCATTATAATTATGTAATTATGTATAGCAACGAAGAAGATCACAAATGAAGAGGTCAATATGTACGAATGAGCAAGTAATTTGGAAATTTTACTCAAAACTACCAAATTTTTTTATAAAAAGGCGATGAAAAATGGAATAAAAGGTTTTTCTGAAACATTATACAATATGTAGGGCAAGCTTAATTATCCAAGTTTAATTTAGCACCTCAAACTCCCCATTTAAAGTTAAAATGACCATTTTTCACGTGATTTCTCCAAGTAAATAGAAAAGTTTTCCACAGAAATCCGTAACGTTTTCCAGGAACTCCGTGACAGTTATCATAAGAACTCCAAACAAGTTATCATAAGAACTCCATCTTTCGTGTAACACTTCCTCCCCCGTGAAAATGTAACACAGGTGAATACTCAAGATTATTAACATCAAATGAATAATAAGTTTCCAAAAAAATCTTGAATAACAAAAATTTCGTTACATACTAGCTCTATCATCCATTTATTAGAACTGCGCCTAACGCTCTCAAATAATTTTACAATCCTTTGTAACTATAGCACATCATATTCATAACCAGTTGTTATGTATGGAAAGCCTTGACTGTCTTATAATTATAACCCTAAACGTTGTTATGTCCATATAGCAATATATTGAGTCAACCTTTCCTTATACAATGTGCACTCATTAATATATTATGTGGATCCGTCTTTATATGTAGTCAACTGAACAATATATGATGTCAACGTGCTTTTATGTGATGTCAATCTATCATTATACGTTGTGCATTTTTGAATATATTCTGTGGAACCATCCTTATAAGGTCAAAATAACAATGTATGATGTCAATCTGTCATTATATGATATCAGTCTGCCATTATATGATGTGAAGTTATGAATATATTATGTGGAATAATTCTTATATAGAGTCAGCATTATATGATGTCAACGCGTCCTTATATGATGTCAATCTATCATTATACGATGTGCATTTTTCAGTATATTATGTGAAACCATCCTTATATAGAGTCAAGTTAACAATATGTGATGTGAATATGTCCTTATATGATGTCAGTCTTTCATTATATGATGTGCAATTACGAACATATTATGTGGAACCATTCTTATATAGAGTCAAAACAACATTATATGTATGGTATGTAGAATCGTCTTTATATAGAGTCAACTTAATAATATATGATGTCAACACGTCCTTATATGATGTCAATCTTTTATATTACGATGTGCATTAATGATTATATTGTGTGGAACAATCTTTACATAGAGTCATAATTACAATATCTTATGTCAATATGTCCTTATATGGTGTCATTCTTTCATTATATGATGTTCAATTACGAATATATTATGTGGAACCATTCTTATATAGAGTCAAAACAACACTATAATATGTAGAATTGTTTTTACATAGAGTCAGTTTAACAATATTTGATACACTTTACTTTGAGTTTTCCCGCTGTTGCCACGAACGGTGCATAGTGAGATATAACCCGGTAAATTTAACCCCATCAGTATAATAACAGAAGCACACGATATAATGATGTTTGCACTTCATATAAAGCAGCGGTCGTATAACAATAGATGCACATCGTATAATGAAAGATTGTTATAATATATTGATAAGTTGACTGTATATAATGATGCAACCTCATAATATATTCATAAATGCACATCGTATAATAATAGATGCACATCGTATAATGAAAGATTGAGATAATATATTGATAAGTTGACTGTATATAATGATTCTACCACATCATATATTCGTAAATGCACATCGTATAATGATTGGTCGACATCATATAAAGACACATTGACATCATATATTACTCTGTTGAATTCATATAAGGATGCATCCACATAAAATATTCATGAGTGCACATTGTATAAAGAAAGAGTGACACAACAACGTTCATTTTTATAATCATTAGACAGTCAAGGCTTTCCATAGTTATGTATTGATTTTGGTTATTAATATTGAATGTATTCAACCGTAAAGAATTTCAGCATACTTTTTTTAGAAAATGCTTCATATGCACGTACGAGTATGTACTAACGCTCTGTTTTGTTTCTGTCAGAATTAAGGCTGTCCTGTTTCTGTCAGAATTAAGGCTGCTTTGTTTCCGTCAGATCATTGTTTTGTTAAGAAATACAAGCAGCATTTGTAGCTGAAGGTAGACAGGTTTATTACAAATAAAATGGAGATTTGTTTGGGAGATTGAAATGACATATGTTTATCAAAAGGTTATTGATTTCTCATTTAAGTTTGAAGTTTGAGGAGCAAGAATAAATGCATGAAAACATATTGAAACGCTCCTGTTGATTTGTAAACATACCGTGTTCCTTTTCAATATTGCTTGTAATTTAAAATATTCACTTTTTGTCATAATATTGACGAGTGCACTTTTAGTACTCAAATGTGACCTGCCATTACCTTATGTCCATCGTCCGGTGTCGTGTAATTATCACACACGTGATTATATTACACGGTTAGGGAAAGTGCAGTTAGAATCGCACGTTAGGTCTTATATTTACTTCAACATTTTTATATTTATTTAATAATTATTGTGTTGTGTTTTCACTTAGTGTTTAAGACAGTTGTGATTTTAAATATTGATAATAGCTATGTGTGTTTATTATGTTTTGTCAGGATGTAAATAGACATCATATATGTGTCATTTCTTCTAAAAATAGAATAACATTATCTTAACAAATCGAAGCGTAAAACGTTAACAACATTGGTTATCTCAGAAAGAACTACTTATATTACCAACACGTATAACTTGTATTAGAAATTAGATAAGTGCACGTGTGAGATTAGATATCACGCCGAAATTTACATCAATTTTGATTATTTAATAGCTAAATTATTAAGACGATCACTTAAAAGGAAAACAAGATTTACAGACGTATGACCATATAAGTGAAATAACAGCTGTTATTGAACAATCAAATTTGAATGAAACATTTAAAATTTGCTTATTAAATGTTATAAACTCTTGAACTATCTAGTTTGCAGTATTTCAGCAAAGTGATTACTTTTAATCAAATTTTGTTTTGCATAATTCAAGTTCTGAAAAATGATTAGGTTTTTATGCAATACTCACAATCTTTAAAACGAACGATAGTTTCAAGTTTTCATATGGAACAAAAACATAAGATATTGATGAAAAATTGAAAAATGTTCGTATAAAAATATGTACTAAAGATATGTCATTAAAGATTTTATAAATTAAGTCTACCGACTATGACTAATTTTAGGAGTTTTTTTTAATTATTGTATTAATTGATACTTCAATAGAATATAACATACGGATTGAAGCCGGAAATGCATTATTTTATATATGTCATATCCGTGTGCTAATAAATACTTCCTAATGAACACCATACTTTATCCCATGAGTGAGTGGCTACAAATGGTTGAATCGTGTACAGTATCCTTTCCAAAATCACGGGAAAATATACAACATCTTTCAGCTATTTTCCTTTCTTCTAGAAATGTTTTTTCGCTAGATTCAAGCTATTACTAAACCATTTTGGAGGCAATTTTATCAACTGAAATGAGTACGCATATCTCGATAAATAAATTTCATAAACTATTAATAATTGACAAAAGGAGGTACATATATACGTGAATTTTTTTATATTCGTATTAACAATTATCAATTCAATATATAATCTGTTGCTAACTTTTCAATTTTAAATGTACCAGCTAATTTTAAAAAGACATTCAAATTCTATCGTTTTAGGTTATTGGACATTAGTGGAATTCCCTTAATTCTATATCTTATGTCAAACAGATTATCAGCAACAACAACATTAACACTAATACATGACATAGAAGAAAACCCTATGGTATCTACATTAGTCATCAAAATTGTGTTTTCTTTGTAATGGTCAATATGTTCAAAATAGAGATATAAGTACATTAGACAAACACATATGTCGCATAATCTTTAGAATTTGCTTAACAAGTTTGAACTTAGATAATGCTCATACGTGGAGATATGAAGTTTTCTAACGAATTCTAATGAAACTCATTCAAATACCAGAATCAAAACTTAGCTATATCGTATCAGAAATAAGGGAGTACATCACTTTCTGCAACTCCATAAAGATTGCCTACTTTGACTAAAAAGATGAGTGTGCATTGTCATAGATCGCATAAAACAATTAAAGAGTAAATAAAAAAATAATATTTGTTTAAAATACGTTTCATCATACATAAGCTATCTTGAAATTACATGTAACAGCACCATTTTACCGTGAATTATCTTTTGCTCTGATACCTACTTATAAGCGTAATAGCAGGTGTTGTTTTTTTGCGACTATCTTATTTTCGCTTTATTCACGTGCATTGAATATCTATGAAAAAGATTCGCTACATTTTCCTTCAATTCCATTCAGGGATAAAGCGAGTTTCTTGAACTAACAATTCTGTTTTTTTAACATTTGTTTTACCGATTTTCCGATATAATAAGATAAATTCACATATTGAAAACATAGGCAGCTTTACTTAGGCAACAAGTGTGAAGTGCCGAACATATACATGTAACCTATACATCAAATAACTTTGCAAATAAATTCTACACAATTGAAAACAAAGTTTTAACTGTGAAAACAATAAATAACTGACAAAAAGAAAAATGCGGAAAAAGAAACTTGTGCAACAAAATAGCTTAAGTAAGATTCGCTGAATTTAAATCACTGCCAAAATCGCGCCATTTGACGTACGCGAAAATGAAATACGTATTTGTATATGAATAGTGAAACATTTCTTTTTCTGTTTTAAATCATATTTGTATATGAATATTTAAAGAAATTCTGTTTCAAATCAGTGCATTATGCCCACTAGCTTAAGATATTCTTAATGTGAATATGTATCTTATCTATGATTCTATACGTGTCCGAAGTTGTTACAGTTAATGCTTGAGGATGAAAGCGGTCATTTTCATTTATAAGTTATATGTGCTTCATAATTTGGAATAAAAAATCAAGTATTTTTATCTTCTATACTAATATTTTTTTTCTTACGCATCTATTGTTGTTTGTTTATTTTTCTCAATTGATTGATAAAAACAAGTGTGTTGGAAACAGTTCGTTTTCTATCACTGGCGTATACTTAAAGTTGAATTGTTTTCGTCTATCAAATATTTGGATTTAGATTATTAGAACAGTCCGCAGCAATTAGAATAACCGGG
The DNA here is from genome assembly GCF_026571515.1 of Ruditapes philippinarum. Lineage (NCBI taxonomy): Eukaryota > Metazoa > Mollusca > Bivalvia > Venerida > Veneridae > Ruditapes > Ruditapes philippinarum. Next base: position 273,357 of record NW_026857651.1, read on the forward strand.
GTTGGACTGTAATGGCTATCATTACGATTCGTCTTTCTATATAAACAAAAGGTTTGCGTAAACTTTGCTTTTTATTTTCAAAATGAAATTGATCGCCACTTTCATTACATATTAGAGATCAACCTTAAGTTATAGGGCTATTACATGATCATATTTATCTGCTTTGTGTCAGTGGAGAATACCTACCGATTGGTTTTTATGTTAAAGGGAATGATTAGAAATGGCAATGTGTACATGGTGTTATTCTGCAACTGTAGTATTATCTAGTTACATGTGCAAATTTTACAAAACTACAGCGGCACGTTGTTATCATACCTTTACGTTTACGCTAATAAATAATCGGTAGTGACATACTTACTTATACTTATATGTTGTTTCTTTATTTATCCGCATGTTTATTTTCAACGGCACAGTGTTTCTTAACATATTAATCGTGCAAACATTATTTACATGGTTTTGACATATATCAAACACGTTTATATGAAAATATGCGTGTATCGTGTTTGCAAAGATATTTTTCTTTTTTCATTTCAGAATAAAAGTCCTCATTAAAATTCATTTTATTCATTTTTAAGTGGCAATATAATTCCAGGAAATACAGATTTCCCTGAATGCACATGATTTAAATGAACTCTTAACTGTTAACATTTATTTTGTGGAAAAAAAACTAACAACATGATCTAAATATTATGTACTAAAAACAAAATACATATAATGGATTTTTTCAGGAATTCTTTTAATATTGGAAACTTTTAAACACGAAAACTATAGCTCGCTGCACATTTTCATGGCCAGAAAAAATAAAGTTCATCATCAATGCGGTACTTTTAGTCCTTTGGGCTCAATGAACACCCTCCAGAAGAAAGAATGACTTGAACATATTAATTGCGTAAAACACAAGCCATTCACAAGAGAGATATAAAATTTCAAGATTGCGTTGACGTTATTAGCATTGTAAAAGTATCACTTAATGTTTAAGCTATATTTTGTATCCCTGCTGAATTGAAGTAATACTATTAACATTTCTATGAAAACACTTATAGGCTTTAAAATAAATAGTGTTATGGAAGTTTCCTTTTTTCAGGCATATCAATGAAGATTCCTACACCATTGCATTTGGAGTTATATATAACCATCACTTTAATGGAAATATTCAGGATGCGTCATATATTTCATCAATGCTTCCTAAAATCATTTTGACTTCAAGCATCAGGCATTAAAACTTAAGTGAGCTATAGAATGTACATGTCCATTGTTGGAACTACGAACCAGGACAAATAAAAAAATTCGCTCTTAACGACAAAATATTGTTTTAAGCACAATTTTAATTAGCTTTTTCATGTTCGGCAGTGGTTAATTCAAGCTTCATTGCATACCTCTAGTAACAGCTTAAGACAACTCAACATTTTAAAAATTAGCAAGGTTTAGAAACATAAGCCAAGAGGTCTGATTATTTGGCATTGATATATAACCCCAATGTGACATTTGAGTTCCGTTCAATAAAAAGGAACATATACGTAAACGTGAACATTAAGCTGTTCTCTTAAGAAAGAAGAAGACAATGGGAAATAATGCTATGGTAAAGTGAGATGGAATGAAAGTCCCGCTGGTGTTGTGGGGTGTTAATGGTACATTACACGTATCACAACCGTCATTCTACAAACGCAATTAAATATAATTTTCTTCTGTTTCCCGTTAAGAACGTTTAGTATTCCGTTTTTTCTCTTATACTTTAAAGTTTGTGTACCACAAAGTCTAGTAAAAGGCCACTTTAAAGGCCGGCAACATATCTGAATGATGACTAAACAATTATCAACAAGGAATATAACCCCCGGAGAAATCATTTTATATATCAATATACAAAATAATTGCAAAAGCGGAAAAATAATGACGTGCCTTAATATATTTGATGAATTCAAATCAGTTCCAACAGTTACAGAAAATTATGAATTCGGCGATTTGTACGATGTTTACCATATATTTGAGTGCCTCTGAAGTATGTATTTACCTGTAGCGTATAGAGCTTAGATCGAAAAAAATTGTTTTCCGTAAAACACAAAATATAATGAAGTAAAATAGAAGTACATAGTTCAATCCTTATTTTGTGGTTCAATTTCCTTTTCGTTTTATTCCATAAAATATTGCTTTAACATAACTATATACTGATCCTAATGCTGAAATACAAGTATTAAACACGTTTTTACCTGGCTAATGTCAGACATAGATGTTATGAAATGTAAGATAAAATACTCTTATAACGAAATATTACGATAGCTCTGAAATGATACTGCAATATAATTATCTTTTATTATATGGAATCACATTTCACATGAATTTATATATAATTGACATTGATCTTTTTGCAATCTGTCCGTTAATTGTATTATATTATACAAGGTCGGTGACAAAAGACGAGAGTTTCCTGTAAATCACAAAATCTATTAAGAAACACGTTTTAATATATAGCTACATACATAAGACGTTAATTCACTGCAATATAAATTCCAATTAATGTTAACACGTAACATGTAACACTGGCATAACTAGTTGTATTTCAATTTTAAATTGAAGTGTTCCGGTTTACCAGAAACGAAACTTAAAACATAAGACATTAGAAACGTGTCCATAGGATCTGGGAAACCCCATATTCCACTGTGTCGTCAATCTTATGAATCTTGGTCAAATATTTTTCTGGGCTACATGTGATACAAATTGAAAACTAAAAATCTTTTACCAAGTTAAGAGCAAGAACTTTACAAATACTGAATAAATCCACAAGCAAACGCCATGGTGCATAAGTACACATGCTGACCAACCTTCTTTTAATTTTTCAGGCCTACAGATCAAAAATGTTTTTGAGCTATGGATAGACAAGTTGGAAGTTGCAAATGGATACTAAGTTAAGGGTAGTAACTCTAACAAAACTGAACAATAATAATAATAATAATAATAATAATAATAAGATTAAAATAAAAGTGAGCAGCAGATTTTGTTTCAATATTTAAGACATTGCCACATTTGTATATTAATTTACGAAATCAAATTCAAAAATTGGTTCAAAGTTGTCTTTTTGTGAGTTAAACTGAAAGATTTCAAAACTGATAAGTTATTCAGCAAATTATTTCACAATCACTACAAATTGTTGTCACAAGACGAAGGTTTTATTCATTTCTCGTTTGGGATGAAATAAAAGTAATGTGTTAAATTTAAAAAAAAATCATCAATATGTGCTGATGAACACATCCCAATTAAAAACTCACTTTATCCCTCGAATGGCTATAAATGGAAGAGTCGTGTACAGTACCTTATATTGTCCGGATATCACAGGAAAATATACTACGTCTTTGATCGATTTTTATTCTATAAACGTTGATTTACTTAATTCAATGTATTCATAAACATAAACATAAAAAAGCATCATAGAAAGTACGCTTAGCTTAATTAACATGTAATATAAATGTTAAATAAACGATAACGAGGGGTCAATTCTTCTTGAATTATGTATACTTGCCAACAGTTATTATATGATGATAATTTTACATAATTGACATCGGTATGAGAGGTAATATTTCATAATACTATTTTCTTATGTAATTTATTTCAATACTGATCTTTATACACTTTTTTAACACACTCACTTATTGCTTGAGTGTCACATTCATTTTTGTCAAGTACAAAATGAAAAATAAAAAAGAAACAAACAGAACACCCATACATGCAGAATAAAACATTTTGCAGATTGTTCTAAAGTATGTTTGAAAAATAAGTGACTGCAAAAGTTAACCTGATAGTCTCAAACTCCATAAATATCGTCTACTATGACTGAAATGAAAGTATACAATATATTGCACAAGTAATTTGCGATTTTACAATTAAAAATGTTTTTTTTTTCTTCATATATACGTATTGTACGTGTCTTGCAATTATTTGTTACAGTCTCACGTTTGTTTTTATTCTATTTATATGCGAAATAAAATTGAGTCGAGTGATTTTGTCCTGCTTTGCTTCTGTGTATTCTGTATCATCACTAGATCAAGTCATTAAACCATTGGGAGAAAAAATGTAATAAAATAATGTTCTCATTTAGAACGCATTTATTCCTTCTGATAAAGTTATTTTACGTGACCTTGGAAAAAGGTAAATACACGGTGTAAACAATAAAATACCATTTGTCAGACTATCAACAACACTGCATAGATGATTTCACCCGACGTCCATAAATCAAATTTATATAAACGTTTATCAGTGTGACAAACTTAACAACAGCATTATGAATGATTGTACAATTTTAATTTCTGCTAGATACAGACATTTACTTAGCTTTTCAAACAGAAATTATAAACATGCATGTGGACAGATACGTTGGCTTTAACACTTGTACATCAAATCAAAGTCACTGTTAATAAAAACATATGCAATTTTTCAGACTTTACACATAAGAATAGATTTATAAGTACCCTTTCCCCAAATAAACGACTTTACTACTGATATTTTCCTCGTCGATTTATATATCTTAAGCCTATATGGATACAAAAGTGATAATAAAAATGGCTGACTGGATGACATCTCATTATTGATCTAAAAGTATGTTTGGCTTTACAATAATCGTTGGTTTCGCATGTTAATTAACAAATAATCCGTAGGATATTGGAAATGAGACTAAAAGGCTGATAAGTAAACAAAAAATATAGCGCTTAAAATGTATGGCATTATTGCTTCCCTGCAAGAGCGGAACCTTGTTAAACAACAATTAGTAACAAACTGGGTAGAGTATATTTCAAATGAAACAAACTCAAGTAATTTTGGTGGCTGATTTGTGCAATTCGTGTTTTCGCCCAGCGACCCCGCCAAGCGAAAAGTCGAAAATTAACAATTTAAAATGGCGGGGGCGCGAAGCGAAAACACGCTAATCAGCGAGGGCGCGGCGCGAAGTTTAAGAAATAAAACTTCGGCCCGCGGGGCCATGAAGCGAGATTTAAGAAATAAAATGGCACCAAATTACTGTCTGCTAAAGCTTAAGTGAAACTGTTTCTTAACGTTTAAAATATTGCAAACTAAACCACTAATACAATGGTTACATTTAACAATTGTAGTTAAAATTCTCTTTAATTGCAAATTAAATTGACGATTCCGTCATAAATCCAGTGTCATTAGTTTCCTGGGACTTATGAAACACCCTCCAATAGAACTAATGACTTGAACATTTGAACATATTAATTGCAAAAAATCCCAATCATCCCCGGGAGGAGTATAAAGTGACAAGAATACGTTGACAGTATTAGCATTATAAAAGCTTTACTTAATGTCAAAGCGTTATTTGTTTCTCCCTGCTAAGATTAAAGTAATTCATTTTATTACAATTTCTGTGATAACAGTATAAAGACTCTTAAATAAATAATATAATGGAATGTGCGTTTTGTTCAAGTGATAAAAGATTTTTAAACCAATGCATAAGTACTTATGCTCAATCCATTGCCGTCATTTTAAAATATTTCGCTTTGCATCAGCTTGTGTCATTTGTACTGTCTAGTATAGCTTGCACATCAAGCAAAACGTAGTAAAACTACTACTGTAACTGTACTGTAAAACAGCCATAATCAACAAACTAGAACGAACTGAAACTTAAATTTCGTCTTTAACAGCAATGCAATCAACAGTGCACGCTAACTGTCGCCAGCTTATGAAGAACGGAATAGTCATTCAATTAATGATAATGCTTTTGAATAAAAACCTTAGAAACATTTCAGCGGTTATCATAGAAACCTTAATATTACAATTTTTTTTTAAAAGAAATAAATTGGCAAAACAAATAAAACAGAATTAAATTATACTTTTAGATATAATTAAAGTGTAGGGCATTAACGGTAGCTTTCCCTTACCACTATCGTCCATAAACAGACTCATGCAAACCAAATTTGCAGTTATTTTGCTTTTCTCAGTTATAACAAAACGGGTTTATTCTGTTTAACAGCCTATATATAACGGAGACTGACAACAGACAACAATTAAAAGGTATATAACACTTTCGAACGTGGACTAAATAGTAATGTACAAAGAATACTGAACCATCCAAGAATAAGATTATTTGAACAAATATAGATAAAAATAGCAAACGCATAATAATAATGGCATGCTCAGCTTCAGATCAACAATTTCTATTTCGTGAAAGCATTCTGCATGTGTAGTTCACCATGTGGTGAGCGCATATTTTTCTCTTCAAAAATAGACATGACAGATAACAAATAATTGCAATTATCAATTACACGAGGAAAGTCATTAAGAAATCGGAATGATGAAATATTTACCTAATGTCCTCTGTAATTTGTATTAAATTGTATTCTGCAATAAAGAAATAATACTAGGCATTCGAAAGATTTATTGAAATATTTCTATTAAAAATATAAAATGAATTAGATACAAATTCGCTCATTATCTCATGTTTGCCTTTTATTAAGTTCCTTACATAATGACTGAAACACCACAATATACTGTCTCTGATCTTTATATATATGATATATGTCAAACAAAGACACAATCAAGTATTACATAAAATGTTATTGTGAAGATGTTTCTGAGGTAAAACCCAACAGTTAATTAACTTAAATCACATAAAGTTACAATTTCATATTGAATTATTGAATTAACTCTGCTATTCATTAGTATACGTTCTGTTATGTTGAATTGGTTTAGTTTTTATCTGAACGTGGAATATAAAATATCTAAGAGATAAAATGAGATCAGCTGGCTTGAATTATAGCAAAAACTATCTGATCCAATATCGAAGGGACTGGGTTTTTTTTTGCCTCTTGTCTTATCAGAATTCCTGCTTGGATACTGTTCGAAAGCCCTAAAGATATGTTGTAGAGTTTTTAATTATGCCTTTACTTTTGCCTTAATAAGAAGGCTTCATATTCCCCTTTAAAATTCATTTATAGCTAGTTTCCCCACAGAGCAAATACATTTTGTCAATTTTGGATTTCTTTACAGATATAAGTTTAATTTACATTTTCTTAACATCGGTTAAGTTTTATTTCTCATCATCTTATTTGTACATTCTAAAGAATGAATACATTAAAATTTTACTTTTAATTATATTTTTAACTGCGATCATCTATGTCTCACGAGAAGATAAGCCTTTAAGATATTATCACAGCAGTTCGTTATAAAACATATATGTCACGGTACCTGTAATTACTTAACAGTAAAAAATATCGCTTTTCACTAAGTATACCTTTCATAATATTGAAACCATCAAATCGTTATATTTCTATTGAGATGCAATTGTCAAAGTTATTCTTTCCAATGATATTTTTCAGTCAAAATGAAGTAGAGTTAAGACAGTGGCTTTATATTTTTGAATTGACATTAAAGCAAAATTTAACAGTAAATGTGAACTTTTAGAGATTCAACAGTATTCGGTTGTTTTGCTAGATAACTGTCATTTGATTATGTCTCATTTCTTGACAGTAATAAAACAAAATCATGGCCTTTGAATAATTGTATATCCAGTATTAATGTAGATTTTATGACGAAATGAAGATTAAGATGACTAATACTTACGATTGACAGAGTTTGGTAAAACCATAGCCAGTATATGACCACTGTGATAATCAACAGACGTCGTTTTGACTTTATCTTGCTACTTTAACTATCAAAAATATATCATAATTCATGATGGGGGATATCGATAAACATAATTCCAGGATAATGTTAACTGAAGGCACGACATTTACTAGTTTAATCTTGAAACTGTATGACTAAGAAGTTTTTTTTGTTTGATGCCGTCAATGTTTCATATTGTTTTTACTGTTTTATCCTTTTAATCTTTAATTTAAAAACGACACTCTAACCTACACTCTTCCTCAGTTCCACCCCAAGAAAAGACGAAAAACAATGTAAGCAGCGTGGTATGTAAAAATGTTTTTTATTATGTTATAATTTGTCAGTGTACGGTGTTGTGGAGTTTACAAGTCAAGTATGTAGGAAAGTATTTGAAACTGTTGCAATAAAAGATGTTACACTTTAAAAAAGTTTATTAACTAAACAGACAATGAATAACATAAAACACAGTGTAAATAAACAGTTTCTTATAATGTCAACAATTTAGACTATCAATGTGTTATTTTACCTAGGCAAATAATGGTTTACCAATACGTAATCCACCTTTTGCAACAAAATCAAACAACTCATTCATTAATACGATCAATAATGAAATCAATATTCCTGAAAATAAATACGCCATCCTAAATAACATCGTGCTTTTTTTTTTATAAAGTATTGCATTATTTTAGTCAGCATTAAAAGTATTATGCCGTCTTTTTTATTTTGATTTATGCTCCTTATTATTTAAGTGGTGGCATGACCGAGTGGTTAACGCGTCGGACTTATAATCTTATGATCGCTAGCCGCATGGGCTCAAAACCCGTCAGGGGCAAGTCGTTGTTTCCTTGAGCAAGAAACTTTACACTCATTTCTCAGTAGTGGTTGGTTCAAGGAACGGATTCGAAAAGGTGTCTATAAGCTTATAGTTTCCTACACAATCGAACTAAAATAAATTCTGTATAAACCAAACATTGTTTCTGTTGCATATAGTAAAGTGCAATGTTTCACAAGAAATCATAATGCTTGTATGGGAATAATGAAACGACTACATGTACTACATGTTCTGCTTGAACGGATTAAAATGCACCTTGGTTATGCCATGTTGAACTATTCTAAACTGTCTAAACTACATTTGGCACATTTTTATAAATTGAAATAAATTTTTGCAAATGTAATGCAATATCTTTTTAGTTTTTACGATCTGTATACATTATAATTATAGTGTATGTAAATTCTAAAAAAAAAACAAAAAAAAAAACGTCATCTTAGCAATTCTTTTTCTATGACCTATAAATTCGCTAACTATCATTGAATCCCCGTATTAGTTTATTTACTTACTTAAAGAACATATAATACATATTTTCTTTAGTTTGCTGATAAAAGGGACAAAAAAGCAATAACAAAATTGTTTCTTTCCTACATCTCCTCGTCATGGATCCATTTTCATATTTTTGTTCTAAACACTTAATGGAAGTGCTCCTCTTTTTATGAAAATTGCACACTCGGTGTGATTGAGTTTGTATATGATGGGTAATGAAACAGTGCAACATCCCACACGCACACTAGCACCAGCAGCTTCAGCGGTACTCAATTTTCAAAATACTACATTTTCATGGATTTAGGGTTGTAAATGTTTAAACATAATTATATCTCTGTGTTAAATATAACATGATTCTTTCTGTTTTTCTTAATCAAAATCCTCTTGATATGTAATATCAGGTAAAGTAATAGTCTCAAAATGATCCTCATATTCTAGAACATGATATTACAAGGAAACAGAAACGCTTCCTTAATTTCCCTGTTTTAATTAATGTTGCATTTTTATAGTCTAAGACACATGGCATTTATGATGTAACTGAGAGGAAATCGTATTGACATTATTATGGAGGTGGACAGAATTTGCGGTTTCGTCTCCAAAAGCTTATAACTTTCTTGTGAAAGACGACTTCTTCCACAAAAAGCAACACATTTTGAAATTAATTAATATGAAGATAATCAAGATTTGTGGTTGTCGCCTCCAAACGCTAATAACTCTCTTATAAAAGAGGACTTCTTACAAAAAGGCAAATTTCGGTTAGTATATATTTGTAGTCTTAGTTTAAAGAAAACTGCGCGTACAGCACGTAATTACTAGTATATATTGCTGCTGCATCTAAATCCTCTAATCTTTTAAGTTAAGTGCTTAGTTAGTATTTAAAAAAAAACGCCAGGTTAACCAGATAGCAATGACACTTTTTATTTTTAAAGAAGTTAACGTGATCTTCATTTTTATTTGATATTGGTTTAGTTATTTTTGATAATAATCTGACTTGAAAGACTAAATTAGGACTGTGCTTTACCTTCGACATTAAGTTCATATTTTTCTCACGAGAAGATTTGCTTAAATTTTCGCATGAATGAGTAATTTCAACGTTCTTTTTATTTATTATTGACTCAAAGCCTTGAGGGTTTTAGCATTATATTTGAAATTTGTAAATAAGCGTTTAATCCTATACTTTTATCGGATCAAACAATGTATCAAATGATATTTAAAATAAATAATATTATTTTATAATAAATAATGTTCAGTGTGTTCCATTGTGGCTCAGGCCTTGTCATTTAGTGTTCAGACATCTGAATTGTTGCCACCGTTTGTCCCTGCGTGATCGTAAGAGGCGACTAAATGGGTTCGAATTACGGCCACTAAATGGGTTCGAATTAATGCCGTCTATGGATTTCTTGAAATACATATAATTGAACTGTCGATGTAAAATTCTCAAAAAGACAATGCGCTTAAAATTTATGACATGTTTACTCAACTAATATACAATCTAGCAAATGTCAGTTTTAATTGGGAGTTGTTTTTTTTATACAATACCGTACTTAGCATCGAAAAGAGAAAAGTTTAATGTAGTAAAAAGCAAATAATTATATAATAAAGTAAATATTTTATAAATTAAAGCTTTAATTTTTAGTTAATTAATAAAGAACCATTCACGTGTACAAATTCAGCAAACGTGTGTTTTAATTAGGAAATAGATATCAATTCTGAGTGCATTGTTGTAGAATAATGCACGGTTTGAGTTCAAATGCGTAGTAATATAATCACGAAGGCCGATAGGCCTGAGTGATTAATTACAAAGCATTTGAACGAAAAACGTGCATTATTATACAATAATGCACGAAGAATTAATATCTATTTTTCAAGAAAAAATATAATTATTATTATAAAGTTGGACTTTATGTTTGGTGGTTAAATTTGTTTTCGCCTCAGAGTTTCCAATAGAAACGTTCTTTAAAGGCCGTTCCAGTGGGTTGAACAAAAAACTGCCATTAAATCTACCGTGTGTAGAAACATTTTGAGAATAACGAATTTTGAAAACGTTGATAAAACTTTGTTTGTTTATTTTATTTCAGTCTATAATTTTCCAAGCGAAATACAAATTATTAAAAGTGAAATATATGTAAAACTTGACTCGTTTGCGACATTAAAATAGCGTACTTGATTTGATTGTTTTGCACGTGCTGTTTGGCGCTACATTGTGACGCCACGTGAACAACACTTTAAACGTCTGTACAGCGTTAACGACTGAATTAAAGATATTGGTGTTCGGATTCATTTTCTTTGTTAGACTATTTTCTTTCATTCTAGATAGTTTTCACAACAAAATTCGACAATTTTTTTTATTAATCAGATTTTTCAAACAAAATGTGAAAATACACAGAGAGATAATAAGAACGGCGATTGCATTGTTGTAGAATAATGCACGCTTCGTGCCTTCTTTGTTTATATAGAAAACATTCCGATAGTGTTAGAATTAAGTATTTAGCAAGGATTATCTAAAGTATGAAGCATTATATTACCTAATGATTTATTTCTAATCAAATGCTTTTATTGAAATGATTCAATTATGTTTAATGTATATTTATATTTGTTATCAAAGCGTGCTTATTAACACCTCTAAATTAAAAACATACTTTATCCTACAAATGCCTACAGATGGAAGAATCATGTACGAGATATTTTGTAACTTTCTTCTACGGAAGTCACATTAGAAATAAACGCTTTCTGTCTTTGATTTGGTCTTCCGAGTAAGTGTTTGATATTTAATCCGATAAAATCAATACAAGATATGCTAATGAGCATTTTGAGCGCATTCTAACCGGTTTTAAAAATATGAGACACTAGTTACTTTAAAGAAATCATTGATAATCAATAATAAGTACGAATTTTTATAACCTGCTTGTTTCTTTTACATTTCAAAGAAACAAAAATAATTAAGTTTGCATTGTAGAGTTATTTAGATATTGCAAGAACAACATATTTTGTACTAAATTTCAATGTAGAATTTTTCCACATTTATCAAAATTATACACTATCAGTAATCTTTGATAAAGTAGTAAATCAGACATTATCATTAAGTCTTTTTATTCTTATTTCCTCCTGCTCTACTTCCTCTTCGTCTACTTCTTCTTTTCGTCCACCTTCATACATAATCTATTCAGCCTCAGTCATGAATATTGCTGTCTTTTGAAGCTTCTCCTTATTGCATTGCATCTTTTTCATTGGAGAGCTTTTAGGTAACATGTCCATTTACTTTTGACATAAAAATACGCATCTTTTGAGCTCTATTGTTTGATTTTAGTGTTACAAGAATGTTACGAAGGCCGGAACGACTTTGGTATGCACACTATATGCATATTGAGCGCTTGTTTTGTTTTATCCTTCGTCACATTAGAAGGTCTAACTTGTTCAGCTCATAAGTGTAAACCAATATCTAATAAGCGCCAAAATAATAACAATGTGTTTGAACTAATCTGTAGTAATCAATGGTCTTATCTCCTTTAGAGATGTCTAAATTACTCTATTTTTGTATGTGACATTTAGCATACACTTTCATATTAAATGAAAGACTAGTGCAAATAGTTAATATGTAATGGCACACGCATATTTTTACTTGGGGACCATATGCCGCTTTTCGTGCAATGGCACTGCCGTGCCACATTGCTTGTTCCATGATAACCTTCATATGAACACATCTCCGGAGTTTCAAATTCAAAACTTAACCACTTCATACAATGTTGAATTTTGCTTAAACCGGTGCTAGGGGACGTACACGGTAGCTTGCACTTACGACTATCGTCCCTGAAAAGGCTCAGTCAACCCGAGACTGGAAAACTTTCCAATTTGCCATGTTAGACCTGCTTTTGAAGTCTGTTTTCACTACTTCACTTTATCTTACCCGTGGCACTCTCAAGACAGAAAACATTTCATACAGATATATGTGTGATAAAAGGTTTAATGATACAGTTCAAATGATTTCAGGAGTATAAAAGGGAATTAATGTACGATCATATAATCCAATATTGAAAAATAAAGAATTTCATATAAACTGATTGCAATTATGTGTGAACTTGATTGTAGTCGATTTAGGACAAGTTTGGTATATGAAATACAAATTGATACATTTCTGATACAGGTGAATCTCAATCTGAATTCTGAAAGCTTTAAAAGATATGTCTTGATATTGAAAAAAAAGCATTGCTGACTGTCGGTAGCTTAGTATTACACAAAAACAAGATAATTACAGACGTTATTTATTTCGTCAGACAGAAAATATGCAGCTTCCAATGTTAACAAATCGTATTTGTTTACTTGTTGTGAATATGGCCCCTCTTTTGCCAATTCCACATCAGACATTGTCGTTCATGCACAAGTTAATGATAAATTTCTTAAATATTCCTTGAAATATTGGTACCGAATAATATAATTATAATATAATATATATATAATATAATATTACCTAAATACATGAATATTTCTTACGTTTTTTAATATTATTTTCAAATAAATATATATTAAGAGAAATGCGGATTAAATTAATTATCAATACAAATAATATATTTCCGACATTAAGCTTATAAATCATATGTTTTCACTAATTGTTCCGTTATGTATGATTTTAACTCTTTTAAGTATTAAATCACGGATGATCCCCTTTATGCCTCTTTAAAGTTTTAGTTAATTCTAATTTAATACAAAGGACAAAGTGTTAAGAAGTTGCTGTTTGCACATCTATATACGTATATATATATATCAACATATCAATATAAAATAGGCACTACACAAATCAAAATAGTTCTTATTTGACAATAATATATACCAATCAATTTATCTAAGTAAACCGATCGACACTATAATAATACTATGATATTTGATTATGGAACAGATCATAGTGTCATTAAAGCCCGTCTCACACAGAGCACACGGCTTATACGGATGGCCAGCCGTGTAAACCGTACATACAACCGAACAAACCGTGGCGTTAACCGAGTTACAATCGGGCCGTGTAAGCCATGTATGATTTTTAAAACTTTAGAAAAAACATGTACGGGTGTCATGACCGTGTATGATCGTATAAGCGACCGTACAAAACCGTAAGAGATCGTGTGCGACCGTATGAGACAGTATATACATCCGTGTGTGAAGTCCACCCACTCTACGAGTTGGCCTAACCGTATCAAGGTCGGCAAGGTCGTATATAAATCGTATGGAAACGTTCGAGACTGTCCCCAAGTCCTACATCCAATACCCGATTAGCACCCAAATGTCACAAGATCACGGTACGGTTCACATGAGTGTACACACGGTTTCATACTATCGCTATACGACCAATACGGCGCAAGAACGAAACATACATGACAAAAACGGTTTAGTACGGGTATACACGGCCTCGAACGGTCTTACACAGCCTCTTCGTCCACACGAACTGTACAACGAAAACCACAACTGCCTGCTACCACCCTCAACTGCTAATTGCTGCATTAACTAAATGCATCCAAAGAAGAAGGTCCCGACATACAGAAGGAATACAAGAATGGTCATCCAGGTCCACCGATCACTCCATGTCTCCAAGGGATTCAGACTCGGATGATAGCTCCTGGGACCCTCCGCCGCACCCAAGAAAATATATATATTTTACATTGCTTCATCTTTTATTAATTTATTGAATTCAGTGATGTATATATAGGTGTGTCTTCGTTGAAAGTTTGAAAATTTATGAAGCCAAGCAATTTATATCAAAACATACACGAATGTGTGACTTTTCGAAGTTTGCTCGAACAAATTCGGCAAGACCCTATGCAAAACCTGTGAAAATCGAGTAAATCGAGTAAAACTCGTGTTTAATAGTACCAGATAGTACTAGACCGTACTTGGGACTGTACAACAGTCGTATGTATTCGTATGCAAAACGTGTTCAAATTTGCTTGACCGAGTATATCCGTGCTTAATTAGTACATATTCGTACTACATTCGAATCTAACTCGTACCAACTAATTCCAAGCACGGTTGAGCCCAATACTCGTACCAGTCAACTGTGTATAAGCAAGTATACCGTATGGGAACCGTGTACACAACCGTGGTCTGTGTGAGACGGGCTTAATATTGATTTCTTTTCGACTTTAGCCACAATTGCTTGCACTTTGAAAATTATCGATGAAGCATTGTTGTTATTTATAACAAAATCCAAGACCAAATTTAAACTCCACACCTACGCTCTTCCAGTAACAAAGAACGATAGATGTTTTTTTTATTATTATTAACGGACAGGCGGAAACTTATTAAAATACATGCATTAATTCACCTGACAAAGTAACTTTTAAATATCCACATTCATTGATTTGTGCACGAGTTTAGTGTTGTGTTTGTATCTTAATTTGCGATGTATGTTAAGGTCAAATTTAATCCCAATGTATTGTAAGTGCGAAGTATGATCTATCAAATATGCCAGTCAACATGTCGTTAACATATATATGAATTCAGAAACCGAGAAATTTGTTAATGACTTTCAGACTGTTTAATCATTTTTTATGTATCCATACTGATACATACTTCAGAGTGATCAAAAGTATAACTAATAAAGATATAAACAATAAATCCATTTAGACTCGTGTTTTTGCCACAATTCTACACATATTAAGTAAATAAGAACTAATTTATCTACGAATGTTATGTTGAAATTTAATGAATGAAAAAAAAGAAAAGAAAAAAATGAATTAAATACACATTGGTCACCATTAACGTGATAAAGGTCTTTATGTGAATAAATTACTAAAAGTAGGTATTGTTGGTCAAGGAAAATGACAAACCATGCTGCTTTTGCTGATGTGTCGGAAACGTGGATAAAGATGACTGAACACAGGCTAAATATAAGGGAATGTAAATATATTTATCACAGTCTTTAGATACATTCAATTCTATGGTCATAAAATTAATTGATAACGTAGTAGATTTGTCTGAAACTAACAGAGACACTTTTCTATATTAAATGAAATGGATATACTGTAATCTAGACTAAAGTAAATACAGAATAGTGTGAAAGTTGTATTTTATCGCAGACAAATTCACTTAACTCGACGAGCCTATGAACCACATTGTGTTTAACATTTATCATCCTTTCAGTTTATCCAATTTGATAACGAATTGTCCCAAAGCATAATAAATGATATAATTACCTCAGTCTGAGAGGTTCAGACTTATCAGACTTATTGTAGCAAACTATATTAGTCGGAATGGGGAATGGGTGTAGATATGTTAGTCATAATAATTCTATCTTATACGCCTGTATACTGTGTGGTGTATACATTCAAGACCGGAAACGCACAAGGGGGCAGGGGACATATTCGAATGATGGCCCCGGTCAAATTTTTTAATAACTCAGACATGATGTTTTGAAGGTACTGATAACTTCTGATATTTCTCTGTCATTGTAATTCTTTCTTGTTTGTGTGTAGGAAATGAGATATATTTTTGGGTTTTTACCCGAAACTAAGCATTTTGGTAGCTTTGTATGTATTTCTGACTTTCCGAATGGAGGTGAAAAAGTTAAAAATCAAGCTTTGACAGTTGACGCCAAACAAGTAAGAAATTTCAGATAAATTTTGTGAATCTAAACGTATGACAGACACTTTATTTGTCATTTCTGAAAATGCCATAGCTTGCACTGCGGGTTACTGATATTTTTAAAGGAATCGGGCGGATTCTGTAGTATGCTGCATCTTCATGAAGATTGCCCATATTGGTATATTTTAGGTGTGATTTTGGCTGGGTGGGGGTAAATATAAATTGCTGTCAGTCATTTTTTGAAGGAGCAATGCATGCAAACTATTATTTTCTTCAATGTATGTCATATATCATTGAATAATGCTGTGCAACTGGTTATCTGCCTGTGTAACAGATTTTGAAATATTTGGAATTGTGTTTCTGGTCACACTGAAATACAAAATTTTTCATTTTTAGGTCCCCTGCCCCCCAAATGAGAAACTATTCTGCTACGTAAATTGTTAACTACGTGTAAGTTAGTGTTGAATTTCGTTTTAGGGCAACGTTCTTTATTTTAATTTCATTAGTCCTTTAAAATCGTTGAATATCACAGCTCGAAAATATGCAGCTTTCACGAAACCGATGGCATATTCACATGTGCGTTTTTTTCCCGCGCTTCAATGTGAACAGAACAGTTCAAAATTAAATTGGTTGTTTTTACCTTTTCGGCATGGAATAATACTTTTACACTTTCTATGTTGTTCTTAATATTAGGTTATTTCTGTAATAAATGTATCATACTCATATTCTTGAAAATCACATTATTTATCCCGTCTAGAACTTATATATCGTTAAATATAAAATGCTTTGAAGATTTAAAAAACTTTTATTTAGAAATAACGATAATAGCTATAAAACTACGTAAAAGAATTAACGGTATCACTTTCTAATGCAAAGGGAAACAACTATAAATAAGATTTCGAATCAATATTACACGAGTTATTGTAGTTACTGTATTTATTTTATCCGCCTTAACGCAACATGAAAAATGTTCACAAAAATATAAATACAATTTATCAGTTTAGATGATTATAACTGTTGTTTGCAACTGAACAGTCTCATACGAACAGTATAAACAATGGTCATTGCCGTGTTGGCATTCCTTTAAAAAAATCGCTAAATACTTGTAAAATGAAAGATTGAAAAAAGGGAAATCATATTAGATATGTAGCATGAAAATTGTAATGAATTTAAACGGAAACCTCCGAATAAACCAGGCTATTTACAATTTGAATAGTTAACATTTAATGTTTTAAGTTATTGATCTTTAAAAAGAGATTATCATACAAATGAAGAAATGAAACACATACACAAAACTGTATCGAAAAATAGCTTGAATGAAAATATATGCACATAAAATTGCATGCAGATATATCAAACAGTTTAATTTTAAGAACTTTTTCTTTCAAAATATGGTTATTATCATTATTATATTCAAACCATTTTAAAATTTAAAACAAGACAACAGTATTCTTTTTCAATTATTCGTGTTCATTATTGTTAATTGTTGAGGTTAATATAAAAATCATATTTAGTATAGGCTAAATTTCAGTCTATTTAGTTTAAAATAAGTATGAATCATTGCAAATTTAATAAGATAAACTAATTTTAAGATTAATGGATGTATATGCATTCCATTTATATGAAAATTAATTGGGAACTAAAGGAAATTACGTACGAGACAAAAAGATGGTCTAGTACGCTATTTAAAAAAAAATACATGTACAGCAATCTAGCATTACTTATATTTAGATAGAGAAAAAAATATATTTTGAGATTTCCTTTTATCACTCGTAGACTATAATCGATAATGCATTAGAATGAGTGAGTTTGATTTTGTTTATTTATGCTTATCAATGGATAAAAAGCATATTACCAATTTCATAAGCTGATTAGTGCAAGAAAAAACTCTAAATACTATTAATAGATTTCATATCAAAATGTGAGTTGACATAAAAGCTATCTTATGAGATCATTTTCATGACAATCAAATGTCTTCGTAAGATCATATTTTATAATTCAATTCAGCTAAAAAAACAAATTATGGAAATGATACATAGGTAAAATCATTCCATTCAATATCTGAACAAGTAAAACTGGATAAAAAAGTCAATATTTAATATAAAAAAGAAACTGATTCAGAAAAGGTTTTGATGTATGAAAAGTTTTATCATTTCGTTTTTATCATTTCGTTGCCAGTTAACCGACTTAATTTGAATAATTAATTAAACTTATTAGGGATGTATCTAAAGATCTGTATACAGATATGAAAGCCCCAAAATATAATAATTCTAAATTGTTCCTCATTTCCATTTTGGCAATGCATCTCTATAATAGATATTATTGTAGCAAAACGATAAATGTTGTAAATGTAATCATAGTATACATTTGATTTTCGTTAACAAATAGATACAACGAGTTGTTATTCCTAGAAAGGCAAATGAAATCATCAGATTATTCCATGTCGATGATACATCGCGCCCATATGATTTTATTGCTTGGCTGTGATGACAACAGTTTTGTTTTATTGAGTTCACTTCAAGGCTATTCTTCATCAAACTTGATGAAAAGGGAGCTATATTCTAACGTCTTAGAAATTTAAAGTATCGTAGCAAATAATAAAAATATACACATATTTGTTAATTTCTATTTTTTTCCATGAATTATACAGACATGTATAACTGCCTGCTTGATAAAATGACCGTAAATGTCCGCCATTCTTAAATGACATAAAAAAACGTAAACGTTATTGTTGACATTGAAAATAAAAATTGATACATGTTTATACGTAAGAACCAAGAGGTTAAGGTTTGTTTTTATTATTTCGTAGGCTAAAAAGCTGAATACCTCTTAAAAGTTATAATACACAAGAATTGATGACATTAATGGTACCTTTCTCACGTTGGCCGTCAGTTATTAAATGTGCCTAAGGTCCAAAGTTAAGAACAAACTCACGTACGAACACGCATAAAAAAACCAACGTGGACAAATCACGTGACTTTTTGTGTACAGTACACGTAGATTTTTCAGGGATATTTTTTAATAATAACTTTGCTGTTACTCAACCAATTTTGATCATATTAGGCGTAGAGTACTCGTAATTATATTCGCTATCCACGATAATGGGTTTTGTACAGTTTATGTTTTCAAAGCCGGTGCCGAGGCATTTCTTATCGAAGAGTTTCTTAGTATACACAACCTAATAAATGTGCATGAAATGATAGTAAACGAGAAAGTAAAGTAATCTTTGCCAAATCGCAATAGATTTAAATTGCATTCAAGGTAAGTAGCCCTAGCCTGATATAGAAATGTGCTTAAAAGGGTTTTAAAGGTTATTAAAACAGAAGCATTCAAGACGGAAACCGGAATTGTCTAAACATAGCAAGAATACTTACTTTGGATAACATATTTCAATATATATATATACATATAACTTAGAATGAAATATTGTTTTTCCAAATAAACCTTTATTATAAGGTTTAGGTCAGACGATTTTCTTACCGAAGAAGTGATATTTATCGTGAAAATCTAAATTTTTTATCCATAACTTCAATCAATTATGACATTTACATGTTACCTCATTTTTTTATTTTAAGGCTTTTGTTAAATTTTCTATTCACAATTTCGATTAATTATGATATTAACATTTGTTTACAGATTTGTTAAATGCATGTCAATATGTCATAGATGCCGGCATACAAATATCGACAATAAACGTATGGATTTATCTTCGCAGTTGTTAACAAAGACAGTTGTCGGCGTAGCCCAGTCGGCAGTTATTTGTATTACAGGTGGGGTAATAGACAGACACCACAAATGCAAATCTGAAATATCCAAGATATTTATTAAACAATATATAAACACAATATAGATATATTACACAACTTTAACATGTAATGGTCAGATATGAAGTGCAATTAACAATTATAAGATAAGGTTGAATGAGTGATACAGGTATGTAATAACTACATGCACAAATTCAGGTAAGTATTGTAAATATTCCAGGTAAGTATTGTGAATATATCTCTCTGTTATCTATCAAAAACCTCTATATATTAACCAATAATGACATTCTGTAATAATCAAATAATTTAAGTAATAACTTTCAGAGATTACTAACCTTAAATAACCAAGATATTTATTTAAACAATATACATACACAATATAAATATATAACACAACTATAATTTATAATGGTCAGATATGAAGTGCAATGGAGCATCACACAACATACCCGAACAAAGCATATGAAGTTTACAGGTGACAGGTTAGTCACAATGACAGATAAGAATAATAGAAATATGGTATACGATCAGTGGTCAAATAATATATAACACATTAAGATACAGTTAATATATTTTATTTGAAATATATAACAAAACATAAGGCAATGTACATTTTATATACATTCTTATCCTGCGACATTTATGTAACCATACCATAACAACATTCAAAAGAAAAAAAAACCCTTGCAAATTGAACTTTAAAGGTTTCATCTAATTCAACATCTATTGTATATCGTAAAGTCCCGTAGATGAATAAATCTTGATTATTTTGTGTTAAGTTCTCCCTGCAAGGCTTTGAATGTCACAGTAAGATATTTTACAATAACTCAAGACGGTATAATCAAATCTAGTGTCATTTCGTTTTACACCTTAGGTAGCTTGTCTTGGTTGTAAATAAAAAAAGTCTCAACACTTTAATAACATTAAATTAGCCGTTTCTTTTGAAATTGAGATTAAGCAGTGTTTGTAATTCAGTATTGAAGCATCAGCGTATATAGGAAACCGTTCTCCTTAAACTGAGATTGTTCCATGTGTTTTCATGGGGAAATTTGTTTTAATTGTCCCTTATCAGAAACATTAAAATAGAAACATTTGAAATTTGTTCATCACTACTTTTTGCAGATACTCTTTATCATTAAAGATCCAGACGAAACATACATACTTGTTCGGCAGGAAATGTTTTGTCTCATAAGATGAATAATCTGAATTAAATATTAATTGTGAATAGTTCTCAGTTTTAAGTCAGTTTGAGATAGATCGATAGACATTTGAAGACTTTATAAACATATTAAAATGAATTACTTTTTTATATATGAATCAAACAATCGTGTTGTTTGAATTAACAAACCAAAAACTGGCGAATGTTTACAAAATATAATAAGACTGTCACCAGTTTTATGTTAAGTGTAAAATGTCAATTACAAGGTCACGGCCTAGTAAAATTTTAGTAGTCTATAATGCTTAGTAAATCATTACGGCGGTAACGAGGCTCTGCCGGGTTTCCGCTAAACAGTTACCCGAGAGCTAGATATTCCCGTCTGTAGCGACAGCCGGTGTTTAATTATTTTTCTTGGATATTACATATCAATTATATTCAGAACAGAAATTACGAAAACTGATATTCTCATTACGCACTTTTTTCTTATAGTTGTGTATGAACCTACTATTACATTCATAACGGTAAAATGACTTCATCCAATGAACGCAATTCATTAATAAAATGCACGCGACAATGACGTCATTTAAAGCACGCGACTTGTCTTACACGGGGTGTAAGACAAAATCGTCTAGTACCTATGTAAACGTTAGATAATCCTGCATGATATCGAGAAAACAATAATGGCAATGCTTCTTAAGAATTTCATTATCAAATCAAAACACTTAATATTTCGGAAAATAATTTAAATATAGCCTTTATTCTTATATAAGTAAAATGCAATTACTGAATTTATGATATTATCAGTTCAAAAAGCTGATATTTTATTGATTTATCCGTCTGTCTGTGATAACATATCGAGAATTAATAGCAAATGACAGAATTGGTCAAACGAAAGAAAATGTCAATGACAAAACACCAGTGTTCGACAAAGATTAATGTGCTCCTTATGCTGTTCTTCGTTTTAAATTATTTCTAGCAAGAAATCGATATATAAACGTCTTAAATAGAAAGAAAGGATTGCGAGTTCAGTTCATTTTCAAGTATAAATAATCGGCAAAGTGAAAGCGTGTTTGTCTATA
This sequence comes from Ruditapes philippinarum, assembly GCF_026571515.1. Classification (NCBI taxonomy): domain Eukaryota; kingdom Metazoa; phylum Mollusca; class Bivalvia; order Venerida; family Veneridae; genus Ruditapes; species Ruditapes philippinarum. The sequence goes on from NW_026857651.1 coordinate 295,845, forward strand.
TTTTATGGCTATTTCTGGGTTTCAGGTTACTTCAAGATTTCAACGTTAAAAATATTGGACAATATATTTATTTTCTTATTATTTTTGTCAGTGTCAGATACAAATATATATTTTAATTTTTATTGAAAATGTTACTTGTTTTGCAGAAGAACTGCACCGTGAAAGAGCAGGTTTTCTATCTTAATAAGACAACAACAACAACAACAACAACAGGAAATCAAAAATTTAAAAGATTAAATGAAATATACAAAAACACCAACAACAGTACAATACCAATTTAAAAAGAAAAGAAAAAAAGAAAGGTACAGCAAATACAATTTTTGCACAAAATGGAAGACTATACATCATTTAACCTCAATAAAAAATAGTTTCTATTTCTGTTCTGTTCCTTAGCCTTATTCAATTTTTAAGGCAACTGCTCTATTTGAACAAAAGAAAAGTAGCGTTGCAAAGTTTTATCATCTCATTTCATTATATTAATATTGTGTGTCTTTAACGATTACACGATCAAGCAGGTTGTTTTTGTTAATGCCTGTCAAGTTCAAATACACTTAATCAAGACGTAAAGCCCAATTATGAAAAGCATTGACTATTTTGTCTGTCAGAGTTCAGACAGATGTTAAAAACAATTCAGTAAGTGGCTATTGAAATAAAAATCAGGACTGACTGTTAGGTCTTCAACACCAGGAATTTATTACTTCAAAAGATACAAAGTAAAGGGTTATTTTATAGACTTAAAAAGTGTATTCTTAAATGAAAGTGTATTTGTTTAGACGTAAGACACCCACTCTGTCATTTCTTAAAGAACGGACAAATACATTTTTTTGTGATGTCAATACTTTTCAGAATGCAGGTAATTGACTAAGTAAGATTGTACTATAGAAGTTGTTACGAGCCAGGCGTAACTAGAAAGAAAAGCCAGCAACAAACTTGTAACAATAACAAATTTATTACAGAAAAATTATTAAAGAAAAATAAAATAACAAATTATGTTTACAAATACCTGAAGTCCAAATAAAAATGAAAATTACAAATGTCTAGTCTGATCCTGGAATGATCCTTTTTGAATAGCACAGTTAAATCCAAGTTAAATCCAAGAACACTTTAGAATAAATTCCCACAATAAAATCCACAAGAATAATTTATTTTAAAATCCAAGCTCCAATAATTCACTTAATATCCAAGTTGAATAATACTCCAAAATATATTGATTTCTTAAAAGGTAACTGATGACTTAATAGGGATGTTGCACTTATACATTGTCCCTCATGTACAGACTCAATCAAACCGAGTCTGCGATTCTTATGTTATTTTGTTGTGATTAATGCTTCCGAGGGATCACTTTGTTTCCAGAATTTTGTACTTCACAACAGCAGGTGTCAAGTGCCGTGTGGCAGCCGTAAAAAGTTGCCCCGTACTTCACTTCAGTGTTGTTACTT